>NC_057794.1:178699314-178729099 GCF_018294505.1 Triticum aestivum
CGGGAGGTGGCCGGCGGGACACGTGGCGCGACGCCAGTGGCTGCGGGGCGGCGGCGTGAAACGTCCGGCGCGGCCCGGACGTGTCTGGCGCGCGGATGGAGGGGGGCTAGGGTTTGGACTGCGGAATTTTCGGAGGGGATCACATATTTATAGGTAGAGGGAGCTAGGAGAGTCCAAATGAGGTGCGGTTTTCGGCCACGCGATCGTGATCGAACGCTCTAGATGATGGTGAGGCTTTTGGTGGGTTTTGGGCCAACTTGGAGGGGTGTTGGGCTGCAACACACACGAGGCCTTTTTGGTCCCTCGGCTAACCATTGGAGCACCAAACGAAGTCCAAATTATACGAAACTTGACAGGCGGTCTACCGGTAGTAAACCAAGGCCGCTTGGCAAGTCTCGGTCCAATCCAGAAATGTTTAATCCCCACACACGAAAGAAAGGTAGAAATGACCACCGGAGGAGAACGAAGCGCCGAAATGCAAAACGGACAACGGGGAAAATGCTCGAATGCATGAGATGAACACGTATGCAAATGCAATGCACATGATGACATGATATGAGATGCATGACAACGACAACAATACACGAAGGCAAAAACCCAAACCCGAGAAAAATAAAATAACTTAAGGCCGGAAACGGCAAGAGTTGGAGTACATATTGGGAAAAACATATCCGGGGTATTACAAATGAGCTCACATAGAAAAAGTATGATGATTAAAAGTTGTTGAGAGTTGACAAGCATAGTTTTGGTCATCGTTGCAATTAATAGGAAGTAATAAAGAAAGAGAGGTCTTCACATATAGATATACTATCTTGGACATCTTTTATGATTGTGAGCACTCATTAAAATATGACATGCTAAAGAGTTGACATTGGACAAGGAAGACAACGTAATGGGTGATGTTTTCTTACATCGTAGATAAATTATATTGTCTTGGATCTTCCAACATGTTGAGCTTGCCTTTCCCCCTCATGCTAGCCAAATTCATTGCACCAAGTAGAGATACTACTTGTGCTTCCAAATACCCTTAAACCAGTTTTGCCATGAGAGTCCACCATATCTACCTATGGATTGAATAAGATCCTTCAAGTAAGTTGTCATCGGTGCAAAGCAATAAAAATTGCTCTCTAAATATGTATGATTGATTGGTGTGGGAGAAATAAGCTTTATACGATCTTGTGATGTGGAAGTAATAAAAGCAACGGACTGCATAATAAAGGTTCATATCACAAGGGGCAATATAAAGTGACGTTCTTTCGCATTATGATTTTGTGCATCCAACCACAAAAGCACATGGCAACCTCTGTTTCCCTCTGTGAAGGGCCTATCTTTTATCATTATCTTCTACCTTATGCAAGAGTCATGGTGATTTTCACCTTTCCTTTCCTTTTTACACTTTATCCTTTGGCAAGCACAGTATATATGGCTAATTGGATGTGAGTTTTCATGAACTATTACTGTTGACATTACCCTTGAGGTAAAACGTTGGGAGGCAAGACTATAAGCCCCTATCTTTCTCTGTGTCCGATTAAAACTCCATACCCATACGTATTGCACGAGTGTCAGCAATTGTGAAAGATTATATGATAGTTGAGTATGTGGACTTGCTGAAAAGCTCTTATACATTGACTCTTTCCTATGTTATGATAAATTGCAATTCCTTAAATGACCGAGATTGTAGTTTGTTAGTTTTCAATGAAGTTTACGATTCATACCTGATATTGTGATTGAATTATTACTCTAGCATTAGAGATCATATGACAAAAATTATATACGTTGCTGTTATAAGAATGATCATGATGCCCTCATGTCCGTATTTTATTTTTATAAGAGCCACCAGGGGCCCACACCCTTCTCACGAGGGTGGGGGCGCGCCCCCCCTAGGGCGCGCCCCCTGCCTCGTGGGCCCCCTGGTGGCTCTTCGATGACCATCTTCTCCTATATGAAGTCTTTCGTTGAGAAAAAAATAGGAAGCAACCTTTCGGGACGAAACTCCGCCGCCACGAGGCGGAACCTTGGCGGATCCAATCTAGAGCTCCGACAGAGCAGTTCTGCCGGGGAAACTTCCCTCCCGGAGTGGGAAATCATCGCAATCGTCATCACCAACGCTCCTCTCATTGGGAGAGGGCAATCTCCATCAACATCTTCATCAGCACCATCTCATCTCAAAGCCCTAGTTCATCTCTTGTATCTGATTCTTGTCTTCAAGTCCGGGATTGGTGCTAGTAGGTTGCTAGTAGTGTTAATTACTCCTTGTAGTTGATGCCAATTGGTTTAATTGGTGGAAGATCATATGTTCATATCCTTTATGCATATTAATACCCCTCTGATTATGAACATGTTTATTCTTTGTGAGTAGTTACGTTTGTTCCCGAGGACAAGGAAGAAGTCTTGCTATTAGTAGTCATGTGAATTTTGTATTCGTTCGATATTTTGATGAGATGTATGTTGTCTAGCCTCTAGTGGTGTTATGTGAATGTCGACTACATAACACTTCACCATTATTTGGGCCTAGAGGAAGGCATTGGGAAGTAATAAGTGGATGATGGGTTGCTAGAGTGACAGAAGCTTAAACCCTAGTTTATGCGTTGCTTCGTAAGGGGATGATTTGGATCCATATGTTTCATGCTATGGTTAGGTTTACCTTAATACTTTTGTTGTAGTTGCGGATGCTTGCAATAGAGGTTAATCATAAGTGGGATGCTTGTTCAAGTAAGAACAGCACCCAAGCACCGGTACACCCACATATCAAATTATCAAAGTACCGAACGCGAATCATATGAACGTGATGAAAACTAGCTTGACGATATTCCCATGTGTCCTCGGGAGCGCTTTTCCTTATATAAGAGTTTGTCCAGGCTTGTCCTTTGCTACAAAAAGGATTGGGCCACCTTGCTGCACTCTATTTACTTTTGTTACTCGTCGCTCGTTACAAATTATCTCATTACAAAACTATCTGTTACCACTTATTTCAGTACTTGCAGAGAATACCTTGCTGAAAACCGTTTATCATTTCCTTCTGCTCCTCGTTGGGTTCGACACTCTTACTTATCGAAAGGACTACGATAGATCCCCTATACTTGTGGGTCATCACATAACTAGTGCAATCATCATTAGTATTATGGATATTCAAAGAATTCGTACTAACAACATTGCAATCATGCTCATCATTCACATATTTTATGCCAAGTATTCTATATAATTCTTCTTCTAGCATTGGGCACAATTTTCCTTTCCATCATACTCACGAAAGATATTAAAAAGGCGAAGTATATGAGGCAAACTTAATTCCATTTTTTTGTAATTTTCTTTTATAAACTAAACTAGTGATAAAACAAGAAACTAAAAGACTCGATTGCAAGATCTAAAGATATACCTTCAAGCGCTAACCTCCCCAGCAACGGCACCAGAAAAGAGCTTGATGTCTACTACACAACCTTCTTCTTCTAGAAGTAGTCGGGCCTCCAAGTGCAAAGGTTTGTAGGATAGTAGCAAATTTCCCTCAAGTGGATGTCCTAAGGTTTATCAATCCGTAGGAGGCGCAGGATGAAGATGGTCTCTCTCAAGCAACCCTGCAACCAAATAACAAAGAGTCTCTTGTGTCCCCAACACACCCAATACAATGGTAAATTGTATAGGTACACTAGTTCGGCGAAGAGATGGTGATATAAGTGCAATATAGATAGTAGATAATAGTTTTTGTAATCTGAAAATATAAAAACAGCAAGTTAACTAATGATAAAAGTGGGCGTAAACGGCATTGCAATGTGTGGAAATAAGGCCTAGGGTTCATACTTTCACTAGTGCAAGTCCTCTCAACAATAATAACATAATTGGATCCACATAACTATCCCTCAACATGCAACAAAGAGTCACTCCAAAGTCACTAATAGAGGAGAACGAACGAAGAGATTATGGTAGGGTACGAAACCACCTCAAAGTTATTCTTTCCAATCAATCCGTTGGGCTATTCCTATAAGTGTCACAAACATCCCTAGAGTTCGTACTAGAATAACACCTTAAGACACAAATCAACCAAAACCCTAATGTCACCTAGATACTCCAATGTCACCTCAAGTATCCGTGGGTATGATTATACGATATGCATCACACAATCTCAGATTCATCTATTCAACCAACACATAGAACCTCAAAGAGTGCCCCAAAGTTTCTACCGGAGAATCATGATGAAAACTTGTGCCAACCCCTATGCATAGGTTCATGGGCGGAACCCACAAGTTGATCACCGAAACATACATCAAGTGAATCACGTGATATCCCATTGTCACCACAGATATCCATGGCAAGACATACATGAAGTGTTCTCAAATCTTTAAAGACTCAATCCGATAAGATAACTTCAAAGGGGAAACTCAATTCATTACAAGAGAGTAGAGGGGGGAAGAAACATCATAGGATCCAACTATAATAGCAAAGCTCGCGATACGTCAAGATCGTACCACCTCAAGAACACGAGAGAGAGAGAGAGATCAAACACATAGCTACTGGTACATACCCTCAGCCCCAAGGGAGAACTACTCCATCCTCGTCATGGAGAGCACCGGGATGATGAAGATGGCCACCAGAGAGGGATTCCCCCTCCGGCAGGGTGCCGGAACGGGTCTAGATTGGCTTTCGGTGGCTACGGAGGCTTCTGGCGGTGGAACTCCCCATCTATTGTGCTCTCGGATGTTTTTAGGGTATATGGAGATATATACGTCAGGGGGCCACGAGGGGCTCGGGAGGGTGGAGGGCGCGCCCTAGGGGTGTGGGCGCGCCCCCCTGCCTCGTGGCCTCCTCGTAAGTCCCCTGGCGTGCACTCCAAGTCTTCCGGGCTTCTTTCCTTCGAAAAATGAGTTCCATGAAGTTTCAGGTCAATTGGACTCCATTTGATTTTCCTTTTCTTCAAAACCCTAAAACAGGGTAAAAACAGAAATTGGGACCACTGCGGAAAAAATACACTTCCGTGATGATATGTGTTTGTCACAGTAGGCTGTTTTTTTGTCATGCATGTACATCCATGACAAATTTATGACAGAATTAAGATAGTCATACCTGTGCTGTCGTAGAAGTGTTCCATGACATTACCAAAATTATCATCACGGAAGTGTCCACTTCCATGACAATAAATTGCGCATCACAGAAGTGCTTTCGTCAAGGGTGACTGACACGTGGCATCCACCATAACGGAACGCCGTTAAGCTACCGGGTCGGGTTTTGGATCCGATAACTCGTTAACAGCCCCGACCAATGGGGATTTTCCACGTGTAAAATCATCATTGGCTGGAGGAGACACGTGTCAACTCATCCAATGGGCGAGACGCGCCTATGATATGTTGAGATGTGGACCGGCCCATCAAGTTTAAATAGGCCGGCCCAACTGAAGGCCCATAAGATTTTGCGGACCATAATGGGCCGGCCTAGCTAAAGGCCCACGAGATTTTGCGGACCATAATGGGCTGGCCCAGCTAAAGGCCCACAAGATTTTGCAGGCCATAATGGGCCGGCCCAGGTAAAGGCCCACAAGATTTTTTTGTGCCATAATGGGCCGGCCTAGGTAAAGCCCACAAGATTCTTGCAGGTCATAATGGGCCGGCACAGCTAAAGGCCCACAAGATTTCACCGACATTAACGGGCTGGCCCAGCTGTAGGCCCACAAGATTTTGTGGACCCTAGTAGGTCGGCCCATTAACTGCCTGCCATGTTTTGGGCCAAATGCCGGCCCATATCTGATCCGGTCCATTAATGGCCTGCCACGCTCCGGGCCTAATAGTGGCCCATATGAGATCCGGCCCGTTAAAGGCCTACCACGTTCTGGGCCAAATTACAGCCCAGATCAGGTCCGGCCCTTTAAGAGGCTTTGGGCTCAATTATGCCCTGTATCAGATTCGGCCCGTCAACTGGACACTATGCTTTTGGGCCCACTTGCTAAAGGTCCACTTAGTAATTTGGCCTGATATTAGTTTTGGCCTGTTAAGGGCCCGTTTAACATTTTGGCCCTATATTAATTTCAGCCTGTTAAAAGCTCGTCATATAGTTGGGCCTAACTACTGCCCGGTTTGCATCCGGCCTGCTCGCAGCCGATATCTGATTGGGCCAAACAAGGACCGAGACAATTTTTCGGCCTGTTAAAAGCCCGTGATTTGATTCGCACAATCATGGGCCGGGGTTCATTTCGGGCTGCTGGCGGCCCATGAGCTGATCGACACGTTTTAGGCCCAACCTACATCGTGATTGCATGACGGCCCGATTATGTACCGTAATTTTACGGTTTGGCCGGTTTACTGCGAAGACAGGATATATATATATATACAGTAAAATAACTGCAGCATCATGAATAAGAAAAAACCTATACTGTACAATAAAGAAATTACGGCATATTACATCCACTGGGCATCAAAGTTCGCCACTATGATAATAAAGCACAAGCAGACGACAGATTACATACACTGGGCATCAAAGATCGCCACCAGTGCAAATAAACACGCCGACAAAATAATATACAAAACCGATAGCACTTAAATAGAGTTCAAGAAAGGTTATCCCTGCTGGGGAGCTGCAGCGCAAGCAGCTAAGCAAGATGATGAGAGTGCGCTTGTTCAACACTTATATCTTCCTCACTCTGAAAGATAAACAAGCAGACAGATGACAGGTTTTGCACATAAAAGTATCAGTGCTGACAATTCATCACATTTCTTACTGACGAATTAAGTGACACAGTTTAAATTTGCATTAACACAATATGGTATTGTTCAGGTCAAGACACGATAGGAAATGACATTGTGAAGGAGTTGGCAACTTCACGACACCACTGGATTACAGATCAAGAACTCAAAGTATCAATGGTTAGTGTGCTGTCAATTTATAACATTTCAGATTGGCAAATAAAGAGACAGTTTAAATAATAGTAGAATGATATGACATTGTTCATAGTTAAGACATTGCAGAATATGACATTGTGCTGTAGTGGGTAGGTTCACCACACCACTGGATTATAGATGAAGAACAGAAGCATACATGCAGTGCAAAAGAAGATCACTTGCTCTGTATAGTTTAATTTACATGGTATGAAGAAGGAACTTGGTTGTACAACTGAAAACTTAAATTGTGAAAGGACGAACTTTTGTTTATGAACTACATATAATAAACTTTAATCAAGCAATTTGATGCAAACACCAAAAATAAACAGCTATTGCAGTCATGCCTAACCAAATATATACAACAAAGTTTGAAGGCTTGAGATGGACAAACTTACATTATTGGTGAAGACAGGCTCTATAAAGGCCTTGCCCATGCTGATGGGGGGGGGGGCAATTCAAGAAGTTTACTATAGAATCTTCTTCAAAAGCATTGCCTTTATTCTACATTTTGTTAAGAGTAAATATAGATGTGATAATATATGAAAAAATGGAGAATATTTAAGATAAGATGAAGAGTGATGCTACATAACCAAGTAGCTATAAATGTAAGTGCAGCGATACAGGCAAAAGGTACAGCCAAGAGCAATGCACAACTAAACTTCTTCAGTACCAACCTTATGGTAAGAGTAAATATAGATCTGATGTGTAGAAAATGGAGGGCAAAGGAAAATAAGCTGCAGAGTGATGGTACATGAACACCTACCTGTCATTATAAGTACACTGACAAAGGACAACATGTACTTACAAGAACAATGCAGAGCTAAAAAAACATTGGCATTGGATATATTCTACAGTAATGTAACCATTCATACAGATCAGATAATTTGGAGCGAACAATTGATAGAAACATTGGCATTGGATATATTCTACACTAATGTAAGCATTTGAGTGGAAAAACATGGTACGATGACAGATGGAATATGTATTGATAATGGATGGGCATGGCATCTCGACATATATGATGAGTAAACTAAGCAGATGGCGGTGCAACAAAGTAGAAGAAATGCAAGACAACATATGCAAGATACGCGCAATCAATAAAACCTTGCCAAATTAGAACAGGCACCTTGATGGGTGAACAGGACAGGCCATCTGCCTTTGACTCCTCGAGGTTAGAATAGTCATTAGGATGATATTCAGAACAAGAATCAACAGGTGGGGAGCGTACGAGTTTCATTGCTTCTAGAATGGCACTCAATGCCTTGGTGCCAATTTTGTAAGTCATTGCAGTGTTCGACAATATTCTTCTGATGCGCGGATTCTGAAATTCACTGTAATTGCATATGATATCTGAGAACCATGAAAACATAAATAGTTGTGAGATTATCTTTGTAATGCAGATGATATTCTAATATAGGGGCACCCCTGTAAACACTTGTGTGCTATCACTGGATTCTGATGAGAGAGCTCATGTGTGCTGTAATATGGTGCGTGCATTTATATAATCTGGCACAAGTACACAAAAAATAGGCTCCAAAAGTAAGAATAGCTGGCAGATGATAGGTTCATAATATACAGTATAGAGAGTTTATTGCCAAACCATGATAACAAGAGCACACAACAACTAGGCAGATCATAGTGTACATAACAGGGGTACACCATAACCAGGATATATAAATCGGGAAAGTGGAACTGGCTAGAAATTATGGTGTTGTATTGCCGCTAGTAATTGAAAGCCTATCGATCACGTACAGGCCAGCTCTATCAGCTGTTAGACTATAGATGTCCCTACTCCCCTTCCTGACAAGGAACATACTGTGCTTCCCATACAGAACACGCACGGGCCGCCGGCCGAACCACTGGCCCCACCGCCGATGTTCCTCCGCCACCCCCACCCCCACCCCCGCCCCCACCCGCGTCGAGTTTTCTTCGTTCGACGAGGCCCCACCACCGCCCCCAAAACCACCATCCCCACCCGAGCCCCTTCGGTCGCACCGGCGAACTCCGGCGAGCTCTAAAAAATCAACTGACCCAATTTTGAAATTTAGTCTACTGTGATTTAACTAGTGTGGAATATAAAAGGGGAAAACCATGAGCATTGCGAGTATGGTGTTGAGCGTGCCATGGCGGATCTGAAGGTGCAAACCAGAAAAAGGCAACTTCGCAACCAAGACAAGAAATCAGAGTAAAGCAGTGGCGATCTATTTTCTTGCCGCGATAAATAAGTTGAGCAGATACGAAAGAGTACCGCCTCTGGTGCAGCGCCGTGTACGCATCTGCTGAGAATTTGACGGTGCTGCGGTAGCGATGGCTGTCGGCAGTGTGGAAGCAGATCTAGGAGGGTAGACGGTGGCGGCGGGGCGCGGTGGATGAGACGGTCGTAGGAGCGGCGCCGGCAAGGTGGACGACAGCGGGGATGAAGCGAGAGGACGGGATGCAAGGATACCGGTCCGAAGCCATGGATGAGAGAGGTCGATCTCTCATAATGGACGACGGCGTCGGGGTATTAGCTCTGGCATGGTGGAGAAGGACGGCGATGGATGGGATGGCGGATGGCGGCGGACAGAGGAGGGTGGGGTGGAGAGGGTGTTTTGGCGCCCACGGAGTACGAATGGGGAAAAGGGAGGTAGAGAGGAAGGGGGGAACCATGTATTCAGGGCGCGCTTATCTCAAATGCGAGGAAATTTACAAACTTTGCCCCTGTTTCAAATTTCTACTACATCACAGCAACACTAGTCGGTTGGGGATAGGACGGTAATCTCGCATACATCGAATATTTGCCCACGAGAGTTTGTTTTTGGCGCCCACCGTGTATGAATATGAATCGGGGAGGGAGTCGATTTTGGCTGAGGACACACTGTGTTTTGGCGCCCACCATGTATGAATCCGGGTGAGAGGCGGTTACGTCACGTTTGGGTGAAATTAGAAACCTACCCCTATCGAAACCTATAGAAATCCAGCATATAGGCTTTGCATGGCAGGGATAGGCAGTAGTGATTTCCATCTCGCAGATTTTGGTTTCGGGCGGTTACTGCGACTTTCCCCGCTTCGTTCAAATTTTGCAGAGTGCACGTTTACCGTGCCAACTCAATTCGAATCCCGTTTGTATTCTTTTTTTTCCGGGCGGGATCCATTTTCAATTGGAATTACATTCTATATACATCATTTATATATATATATACTTTCAAAAGCACAACACCATTTATACATAAATATGGTTTACAAATGGCATGATCTCAGATTCATAAGGTTGTATCCATCAATTTGGATTTTCAAATATTTGAAACCACTTTATGTTGAGATCCAATGTATGCATTCCTCGCTAACTTTCTCCAATTAATATGTGTTTCATGCGGGTTTTTTTACTTCTCAAACATGTATAATGTGTTTCACACACGCAACATACAGTGTAATCCCGTTTAGACATTAATTGCATATAAACCATGCATTGTTTGTAATTGAAGAATCTATGGATCACCAATATTGATAAACTATATAACATTACACGTGTGCCCAAATTCAAATGAATATGCATGTTTGATACACCAATTTGCGTTATGATATTATCAATGTCGTGATCTCCAGTTTAAATATTTGAATCCGCTTTAATCCAGATATTCGTCTCATATAGCTATCACTCATGCTTATATAGGACTATCTCTCTGGACCTATACGCGTTCATCGTCTCTCAGGTATCTCTCGTGCTAC
Organism: Triticum aestivum; assembly: GCF_018294505.1. Classification (NCBI taxonomy): domain Eukaryota; kingdom Viridiplantae; phylum Streptophyta; class Magnoliopsida; order Poales; family Poaceae; genus Triticum; species Triticum aestivum. The sequence goes on from NC_057794.1 coordinate 178,709,883, forward strand.
CTGTATGTTGACAATGATCTTTTATCTTCATAACACAATGATGGTACTCTCTCCCTCGACGTTCATCACTCTATCTCTCTCTAAGTATATCTCGCTCCCTGCTATGTGTCTCTAACTATGATTCTCCATGTGGAATCTCTTTCTCTCACACAAACACAAAACTTTGTCTCCCGGGGTCTCATTTCTCTCTACTATTCCCATGTGTGCCACTCGCACACCCCTCATACAGAGATGTCTTTCGCTCCTTAGATATGAGAACCTATGACTCTTCCTCTTCAATATCTCTTTCTCACACACAAACACAAACTCTGTCTCCTAGGGTCTCATATTTCTCCATTGTTCTCTTGTATGTCGCTCACACACACCCTCTCTCCCTAGAGATATCTTGCGTTCCCTCATATGTCTCTGTAGCTATCACTCTCATTGTGAAATATCTTTATCTCCCGCAGACACAAAACCCCGTCTCTCTGGATCTCATTTCTCTCTGATATCTGTTTGTATGTGACTCACACGCACCCTCTGTCTATCTCTCTCACACCCACACACATAACCTAGCCTTCTGATCCACTATACTCCTATATCTAACGCACACTAGCTAGCATCTTTATCTTTCTATTTATCTGTTTCTCCATCAACCTTCTTTCTCGCCCTCACACTTGATTCCTATCACGCACACTATATATGTTTCTCTCTACATGCAGTGAAGTACCCTCTCACACACACATATAACTTCACCCTTTGAACCACCCGACGGTCATCTCCAACACCCAAACTAGCGGATGTCCCTATAGCTAGCATCTCCATCTCTGTATCTATCTGTAGTTTCTTCGTCAACATTTCTTTCTTGCACGGAGTCTTGCTTCCTATCACCCACACTATATATGTCTCTCCATACATATGCATTTATAGGTTGGTCTCTTTTGCACAATCATTGCGCCTCACTCCCTCTGCTCGCCATAGATGCATACTCCAGCCCACGCCACTATCTATTAAAGACAAAAACACATGCTCAATTGTCGGGACTTCTCCATGCATTCTCACATGCATGCATATTGTCATACCAATCCGTCTCTCCCATGTCGTTGATCTTATGAATTATGTCTTCTTTCTTTTATCTTGGTCATGCACACGCGCACACACACACATCTCACGTATACATGTATACCTCTCACACATGCACATTCAAGGTCTCTATGTCTCCATACATAGTTAATTACCCTCAATCCTAACACCACATCGAATCGTTCTCCTCTTTTGTGCACATAACTTCCGCCTGGATGGGTAAAACACATACTCACACTTAACAATCTCCTTCTAGCTACCCCCCCCCGCCTCTCACTCTTCCCCTATATCCCTGAAACCAATAAGACCATCCATTAGTTTAATTCCCGCCTACATGCACCATTGATATATAGTAGTGTTCCTCGGTGTCTCTCGAACAAACACGTTCTCCCGAAGTCGACTCCTCTCACGCGCACACACCTTCTCTTCCCCCTCTACGGGAATTTTCTCTCTCGCACCCCATCGTTGGTGGCCTCTGCCATACAAATCACCTCTCTATGATGAAAGCCATGGACACTTAAATTACATCCGCCACAGAGGACCCCGCGACACACACACACACACGCACGCACCCCCCAACACACACACACACTAAGACTCCATCTCTCTCTCTCTCACACACACATAAACACACACACGCAAGCACGCACGCCCCCCCCACACACTAAGACTCCATCTCTCTCCCTGTCTCTCTCACACACACAAACTAAGACTCCATCTCTCTCTCTCTCTCTCACACACACACACACCACACACACACTAAGACTCCATCTCACACACACATGCTCTAGGCGGAGCATTTGTTCCTACCACCATTCATCCAACCTTACCCATATGATGAACAATCAACTTTATTTACTTGCATAACATGGACAAATTCCACTTTACTTTAGTAATCAGCAAACTTATCATCTGTACCCTTATAAAAAACGAGTTGGTGGTGATGGTGTGCCTGCCATCTTGTAATACAGACCGTATGATCTATATCTGAGGATAGAAAGCAAACTATGATAATTTTACAAAAGATACCCGCACCTCTCTCCACATCATTATCTCCCGCAACCTCATTGCTCAGCAATTAAAAAAGGAATAAGTCTCTGGAACAATATAGCATGCATGGTGGCCGCTGCCGCTTGCCGACACCGTCCATCCCCATGCCTCCGCCCATTCCGACTACCAGTCACCACCACACTCCACTCCTCCTCACCTTATCTCTCATCTTTCATTTTTCGATGACATTCTTGAGATACCAGTTTTCCGATAAAATTCTCGAGATATCATTAGTTTTTACACATGGGATTACTCCTGCATGGGTCAATCACAACAGGTGTTCTGTAAAAAAATGCATATTGATGTTCTGTGCAATGCACGAGAATCTTGCTTGTAATTATATAATGCAAATCACGAGCAGGAAGTGATAATTTTTTGACACAACCACGTTAACATGGCCACGTAAATCACTAGCTAATGTAAATACCATTATACTTATATCCCGATGCAAAAGGTCAAGTACATGTCCGAAGAGTAGAGCCACACACACACACACTCTGTCTCTCAGAATCTCTCTCACACACACACTAGTTACGTGACGCCCACTTAAGCAGACACGTATGTTACAATTTGTGCACCCGCGGGTACACGTGATGGTGCGCATTCATTTAAGCCGGAAGGCGAACCCAAACAGTAGCTGCATTCATTCCCCTCCCGCCGCCTCTTCTCTGGTCGCCGTCGCTCGGTAGCCATGGGCCGGCCGAAGGTAACAACATACGCCATACTCCCGCCGGAGTGACGCTTTAATGTGGAAATTTTAGTGGCCATGCATGCATCTTTTTGTGCTAGCACTCCTATATAAGGGTTGACCGGTCGCTTCCTGCAGACGTGCGCGGGCGGTGGAAGAGGAAGGAGAAGGGAAGCGGGCTGTGGAGTAACGTTTTTTACCACAATTTCCTAGGAAACCGAGTGCAATAATTGAGTAGTTTACCACAGTTCAAAACCTATACTCCCTTGCCAGCGCGTGCTTCCCGCATGAAACGGTCAGCGTCGCCCTGGAGCGTCAGTGCCGCATTAATGCCCGGCCAGAGCGGAGGCGACCTCTCACTGGCACCGGCTTTGAAGTGGCGCTACCGCCGAGAGAGCGCCACTTCCCGGTGCACGCGACTGCTCCGCGTCGAGACTGGCCATAGGCCCTGTTTGAATCCATGGGTTAGAGTTAGTTTGAGCTAGTTGGGGCTCAAATAGCCCAAAACTATCCAAGCATGAGGGTTTAAATTGGAGCAAGTTGCACCGAACCCACCAAAAAAAAAATTACCCCACTCATGAGGGTTTAAACTGGAGATAGTTCTCATTGGGACCACTGAAAAATCACTTTTCTCTCTCCATGAAGTGCATTTATTGTGAATCTAACCCTGTCACCCAAACACCTCTTTGGCTACAGTTAGTTCAGGGTTAGTCATGAGTTAGTCTAACCTCCAGCTAAGTTAGAGTATCAAACAGGAGCAGTATAGGACATGCAAGTTGCTCAAAGCATACAGGCAAATTCGTACGTGAAAGGATTTTTTTCTTTTTGAAAACGGAACACGAAAGGAAAATTTTTTTAGAATGCTCTTGGCATGTCGCTAACATGTGATAGTTAACCGACCTCAATAGACGGCAGAAACGCCAGCCCGCTGCACTTTGATAGAGACGAGGAGGGAGAAGCGATACAGGCTGCTGGATTACTAGAGATAGGTGTCGCACGGAAGCCAAGAAATATGGTGATAGTGTGGGTTAGCCATGTACTAGTATGATGTAACTACACTTGGCTGCCGTGTTTCCTACTCTTCCAGTCCACTGTGGAGATGATTGGTTAATTTTATATCGCTGAATACTATTAAATATTATGAGTGCAGACGCTCCACCACGAGGTTCCTTGCTCCTTCTCTGTCGTCCGGAATCTATGTTCTTCCACTCTATTTTTTTACGTGAGCTTTGTTCATCCTTTTGCCAACACGCGAGACATCTAGCATCAAGGTGCACGTGTTATGCAAGGATCGTTCCATCTATATGAAGAACACGTGGGACTGGAACTACGAGACGAACATGTACCCAGGAGTGGACGGACGAACCTGAGTAATGTAGCACAATAAGTGAAGTAGAAAGGCACAAATCGTATGAACATGCATGGCATATAGGGTGTGTTTGGTTGCGTTCTCGTCTCAGCATAGTTGTTCCATCTTCAGGAATGCTCAACTCAACACCCCTCTTCATGCATGCTCTCTTCATGCATGCTTCTAGTGTATTTGTGCTAAACTAGTGTGGACTCATGCACCCTCCATACACTCTACCAAACACCCAAAAGTAGGTCGAGAAGGGAACTCTTGGGCGGCATTTGTCTCTTACTACGTACTACCACTAAATGTTGTACGTGCAATGCACGGTGATGTTATGGAGTACGTGCCTAAGTACTCTACTAATACTATATTAGTTGGAGGCACATATTAACTTTTATATTTGTTTACGTGTATGCCCGAGACCTTCCAACTAGACGTGTCTTTGTCTCCATTTTTTTTGTGGAAAACGTGTCTTTGTCTCTAGGTCGCACTTTGTGTCGTTCATACCACTCAGTACTACTATGTGTGGTCTCCGACCCAGAAGTGGAAGAAGTGGAGACGCTCTACCACGCTGTTTTTTTACGCTGGGCTCTACCACGATGTTCATGTCCCACTCCTTTCGCTGACGTGTGGGACATCCAGCACGTGCCTTGTTTGGCACCCTTCGTCATAAGAGTTGAAACGCTAGCATTCATCAGAAATAAAAATTAATTATAAATCGGCAGTGATACTATTTTTTTGCGAACCAATCAGCAGTGATACTATACCTCGATATCGGAAAGAATACTACTCCATTCGCCAACATGTGGGACGTCGACCATCCTGGTCCACTTGCCATACACGCAGAACTCCAAGGGAGTCACCCAGGTCGTCGCGCCGCAGTAACAATGACTAATGAGCTGTCAAATCACAGGCCCACTTCCCACTTTGAAGTTTCTTGGACGAAGGAACCATCATGACTTCGTTGAATTCCGCTTCTTGAAGAAAACTACTGTACCAGCAGTACTTCTAGCTACAGTAGTTACTACAACAGAGGCCTCCTTTCGTTCATAGGATAGGAATATGAAAATCATAGGAAGTGAGATGACATGCATGTCAATTCCTATAGAGAAAGAGATGCCATTTGATGCTTAGGATAGGAATTTTTCCATTTAGTCTAGGCTAATGTATTGGTAATTTGCTCTAAAAACTACAGTAGTAACTACTAGTACTGGTACATGCTCATACTCAGACACACACACACACACACACACTAACTGCTAGTACTACTACTTCACACATGCTGGCCAGACGTCGTCGTTCTCCTTCCCGGCTTTGTCGGCGACACCCCACCATGCTTGGATCTTCGCCGACCTCTCCGCAGCAGCGCATGTGTCCTTTTCTTTCTTGCGGCGGCGGGCCTCTCTTTTCCGCTCCCTCTGTGTGGCTTTGGCCGCCTCTTGCTCTACCGCCCATTCGGCCTTGGCATCTTCAAATTCCTCCCACATAGTTGTGAGGTCGCGAGCAGCGATGAACTCGGCACGGCGGGATGCCATCGCTTCCCTACCATTTTGTGTGCGGTCGTGGGCGGTGAGGAACTCGGCGCAGAGGGATGCCATCACTGCCTTACCGGTTAGTGTGCGACGCGGTGGCATGAACGACGCTTGGTGAGAGCTCTGGGGTGGAGTGGCCGGACAACTGTATAGTGCATTGGTTTGTTAAGAGCTCAAGGACAGAAGACGAAGCAAATTTGGATTCCCCTTTAATCCTGGTCATTTATTACCGAGTTAAATGCATTGGCGGTCATCGAACTTGTCTTGGTAGCTCACTTTGATCATTGTATATGAGATATGGTGATTATACGGTCACTGGCTCAGCGTATAGCTCCGTATTTGTCTGGTTGACCAGTCAAACAGTCCGTGCGCCTCATTAGCTCGTTTTCTTTATCTATCTGCGCGGGCCTACCTGTCAATGGAGAAGGAAATACTGTAAAAACCAAAATTATGCTAAAGTCCGGACCGCTTCCGGAGCCCGCTCTCACCTCCCTGGCCCCTCAAGACGCCAGCTGCCCGCCGCATGCATGCATAACAAGTAGTACTCCTTATGTGGAGGAGAGAGAGGCATTGACAAAGACAAGGAGTGGGCTCTGCAAGAGCCCGTCTCTACACATTCTCCTAGGTATAAAAAAATAATTCTAACAAAGGCATAAAAAACAATTGTGTCTTAAAAAAAGAAAGGTAAAAAACATTTGAGAGGAAATATATAGAGAGAAAGTGAGAAAAAGCTGTAACCTGGGCATTACATGAGGAAGGAGGGAGTGGTGCACATGCCAAGTTCACTGGGCTACCGTGTTTCACACTCCTCCGTCGTAATAGTGGAGCCAATAGCTTTCATCAAAAATAAACAATGAGTACTCGTTGATCGTCCTCTATATCGGAAAGAATACTTTCATTCGCCAACATGTGGGATGTCGACCATCCTGGTCCACCTGCCATGCACAAAATTATCCTGGTCTACCCCGGTCATATCGCAGGCCCAACCTTTCCCACTGTAAGTTGTTCGGACGAAGGAACCATCATGACTTCGTTGAATTCCGCTTCTTCAAGAAAACTTACTGTACCCGCAATACTACTACCACACGCGAAGACTGGACGGCACTGTACCACGTCATATCACTGAAAACCACTAGGCCAAACTAGCCCGCCTAGGTCATCTATTTTGGAACGGAGGGAGTACCTCTCTACACTTCTATGATTTTGTGTTGCACGTCATATCACTGAAACCCACTAGGCCAAACTAGCCCGCCTAGGTCATCGATCACTAAGCCTACAATTTTAGGAGCTAGGGCTATTGGTCGATCGACGAGGGATAAGTATAAGCATACCACGAGCTCATCAGCCCCAACGTTTCTCTTCGGTGAGTGTTTTGCAAGTACTATAGCTCGCACAGTAGCTAGCCTACTAACACCAAGAATCATCAAGCAAGCCCTGCTGATATGATAAATAGTTCAAACTTACATCTAATCATGCCATATATTACAGCAAAAGCTGGTGAGGATACATCTATTTCCATAACTCGGAGAGGGTTCGCATGATTCACTATCAAACAAAAGTAGCAAGATCCGCCCACACAAGACAGTGCACTAGCCCTAAGATGGTTTGCTAACACGCATCGTTCTGGTAATTAAACACAAGGCAATGCAAACTACCCTAAAGTATTAGCGCGACCAACTATTTCTTGTCATCGATCTCTCGGGCAATGACCACAGCACGGACAACGGCATGGGAATCGATTTCTGGGGCGATGTCCGGAGGACTGACCGCGACATCGGAATCGATCTCTGGGGCGATGTCCACAGGATGGACAACGGCATCGGAATTGATATCCGGGGCGATGCCAACAGGACAAGCCACGACATCGGAATCATCAAGGACGTCCACCGGCACCTGCACAACCCTAACATATTAGCAAGCACATTGCAAATAAGCAAAAACCACAACTATGGTAATAAGCCATTATTTTTTACCTTGTGCAGCTCACTGGGGATCTCATCCCTTCGGGGCCATCTCCTTGTCCTCGATGGGGGCCATCACCTTGCCAGGGGAATACTGCTTCTCAACGGTGACTATCTCCTCAAACTCGGTCTTGAGCCTCACATAGGTGGCAATCAGAGCTCCTAGGGTAGGAACGGTGGGGCCATTGCTGTTCTTCCAACTTTCTTTGAGGAGTTTGTCCGCCAACGTCCTCAACTCTTGGGCCAGTGCTTGTTTCTTGGAGTTCTTCGTCTCCATGGGTTGGCCTGCCAACATGGTCAACTCGTTGGTCGGTGCTCGCTTCCTGGAGATCGCTGTCTCCAGTGGGTTGTCTGCCGGCAACTCTTTGCCCTGTGCTCTAGGATCCATCAATGAACTGACAAACAAAAAGCAATCAAAAGGAAACCACAATCGCAATGAAAACGGGAAAAGAATAGGGTGTGAGAATCGGTCGGTGCTTCGCAAAAAGAAGATTCTTGGAATGAAAATATAGCAGCATAACTGATTCGCCCACCTTTCCTTCATTGGTACAGAAGAAAAATGATAGAAGTGAGTAGCCTGGAGTGAGGTTTTCTTCAAGAAAGGGAAGAAAGGGCTTGGACGAGCATTCCAGTGAAATGATGGTTGCTTCGTCTAGTCCAACTTGGAGGCCACCTTACCACTGCTGGTAAAGGTGTGCGTTTTGTGATATGACGGGTCATGACGGCCACACCGGGGTGACAGGTGAGTCTCGACTATAGCACCTCGCTGTGATTTGGTGGATGGCACACGGGCCCGGATGCTTTGAAATGACCCGCATGTAGATAGACCGGCTATTCATATACTCCCTCCTTTCTGGTTTATAGGGCTCAATTCAAAAATTTCACCAACCAAGGTAGATGGTGAGTGGTGGAATCCTTCAAAAATGCATGCAATTAATGCTCTTGTTTTCTTCAAAAATGTATGTTTACCAATGTATTAATTGCAATGCATGCATGCATAAAGTACATGCATTGGTCAATTTTCTCTTAATACCTACATGCAATTATTTAATGCACCTTGGAATCTGAACTTGTGATGGGGAACAACCAAATTGAGCCTTATAAAATGAAAAAACTAAGATTTTGAGATAAGCCCTATAAACCAGAAAGGAGGGAGTAGGAGTGCTCAATATTGTGCACCGCGACCAAGGCGGAGAGGAAAACGAGAGAACTACGTAATTAATGCATGAGTTTAATTAGGGTAGTTTTGTAAAGTACGAGATACATATCTCCAATCACAAAATGCCTTGGTTCATGAGATTTGAGATTTGAGCCCTATAAACCGGAAGGGAGGGAGTACTGCATACGGTGTAGTCTAGTCACTTGTTGAAATCTCTAGAAAGGCAAATACTCCTTTCCGGTTTACAGGGCTATACTACTCCCTCCATCTAGGTGTGTAAGTCATCTTATGAAAACCAAATACGTAGTCCCGAAACACTTAGGCGTGGTGCATTAACTTCTACCTTGTTTCTTGTTTCTTGACATATCAACCAATAAGAGATGAGAGGTGTGCATGCTTTTAATGACTTGCAATGGCTAGTTCATTGCATGCAATGCTATTAATTAGCAAATAAACATTGGTGACCCCAGGAGGAAACGGTGCTAAGCACGTGGACCTATGTAGAATGAGTATCAACCAATGGATAATGGAGTTTAATTGTTAAATAATAGCAATTTTGTCTCATGCAAGAGCCTGGCTAGTACTCCAAGGAACCGCACCACGTGCGCGTTCGCAACTACCATGTTTGGGTTGCGCTTGGCTCTTCGCCTCTTCGAGAAGACGAACAATGATGTTACTCCTACTTCTACAATATCGAATCCATTGCTGCATGTCCGTCCACCTCATGCGGGTGGGATAGCGTGTAGAGAAAGCTTCTACTTACTGCTCATGCCTTTGCGTCTATGACAGGTGGGCCCAACAGGTGGTTGGCCCTCCTGTCATGCAGCCAAAGGCAGGTGCAGTTAAGGCACCGAAGCTCAGTCCGCGAGGGAGAGGGCGTTGTAGTAATCAAATTTCTTGGTCTTGTACGAGTTGATGAAGATAGGGGTTGCTTGCTTGCTACGGTTGCTTGCTAGGGTTGCTCACTACATATATATAGGCCGGAGCCTCCGTGCTTGCTTGCTAGGGTTGCTCTATTCACATAATCTCATCCTCTCCAGATCTAAACAAGATAGGGGTAGTAACACTGTCTTTCTCCCTTCAAAAAACACTGGCTTTCTATCCTCACCACTGGTTACAGATCCGGACGTATCCCCCTCCGCCGGTGAAGGGGAGGAGGGGCAGTGTTTAGGCCGTCGTTGACGGCGAGGGAGGAGACCCACTGCCAGTCGCACCGTTATCTCTGGTTGAGCACCGGCGCGGGAGGTCCTCCGATCCCTTCGTCATTGCCTGTGGGCAAATCTGGCCTCCCGCCGCCCACCTATCCACATCCCAACGACCTTCAGGTATATCTTCGTTCGAAACCGCCTTAGCTCTACTTCCCCAGCTCTCTATGTCGCTGCATGTGCATCATTTTCTACCTCTCAGCCCCTCTCGATCGAATGGTCCAACGTCACATATTTTTTTCTTCTATTGTTAGAGGTAAAGCTACTTCATGGAGTCGAATCTTGTACTACTTGGTTCAAACAAGAAATAAAGTGGGGGTGGGGGAATTTAGTATGTACATCGGACTTGGTACAAACAGGAAGGAAAGGGGGTGAAAGTAGTACAGACTGGTCATCCAACCGGTCTCTTGGTCGAAAAGGGAAATACAGGGGTACCGCTGTACATAGTGGTATGACCAGGACTAGATTTGCTATCCACACATAGGAGTAGGTGGCTAGAGTGAACAAAAATGGGACCAACCCAGATATGTTTCTTGGATGTTTGTTTCTCGGGGCAACAAACTATGAATCACCACTTTATGCCCCTGTTTACGTACATGGTGCTGGACTGCTGGTGCACCCATTGTCCCATGCCCTTATACCAAATATTTAGGCTCCGTTCGGAATAAAGGGGCATAAGACATAGGTCTTGATGAAAATAGAGGAATAGGAAAGGAATGTAGGTATAAAACTATGGAACAGTGAACCGGAGGAAACTCTCAAGAGAATGTGTTCGGATGGACTACGAAATGTACATATTTGTTTTTTTAGAGTAGCATGCTTCGCAGTATGAGATGCTATTTGTTTATTCAGCTGCACAGTGACTACTCTTGTCCTCACCTCACGTACCACACATAGGTTGATTTTTCTATTACGGCAACACAACACAGCAACCTGTCTAACGCATGGCAGCGAGCGCCTGCCTCGGGCTTCCGCCCAAAAAATGAGCAGCGCGTGGATGTTTCTAATCCTATGGAATCAGTACTACCAGAACAGCTTTCCTATGAAACACTATTCACCTTTCCCGTGTTCCGAACGGTTGGAAGGGAAAGAATACCGTAGGAATATGTTCCTACGAAAATCCTGCACCAAACCTGTGAACTGAACGCAGCCTTAGCTGTTCTTAATCTAATGTCCCTGGTAAAAATGAAGCCATGCCACTATTATAAGCCATGACAAGTTTAGCCAAATGTTTTTGCCTGTAATTGTTTGAGACTCTGACTGTTTCCTTTGTTCCTTTTTGTGCAAACAGGGATATCCAATTCACCGGGTTGCTGTTGTAACCTTTTGGTGCACTGCACAAAACTCTTCTTAAAAGAAGTGACTTTTGTGCTGTTTAACTGGAATGTCAGAATGGAACAGTTGGTTCATTTTGGTGGAACTGCACAAAGGGAGATCTGTGTTCCAATCCTCATCATCCATATTGGCGCTATAACCTTCCTTTAGGTAAGAATGATATTTAATGCATGTGTTCATCTCTATTTTCCGACTGCCATGAGAAAAAATGCTGTTTTTTACTAGTACACTTGTACTCCCTCACTGACAAAACCAATTCTGAACTAGAAGGACAATCATGTACTTGGTTTCACCAACTGGTGAGGAGAAAGAGAAACAGAGCATGAAGAGGAAGAAGAAGAAGAATAAACAGTGCCAAGGCGATCTTGCTGAAGCCAGAGATCTCAAGTCGAGGCCATTCAAGGGCTCCGGCAACGACCACCTTACATGTGAGACAATCCTCCAGGGAGCCCTTCCACTTCTGCTGCCTCACTTAATTAATTAGGAGCACTTAAGTACCACTAAATTTATTACTGCCTAATTTTCCTGTTGGAGTTAAACAAATCTTTAGTAGGACCCTATGCTGAATCATGTACATGTGTATGTTTGTCTATGGAGGTGAATCATGTGGTGGAGCAGGGAGGGAATATTATTAGTGTCATGACATAATAGTGCTATTGTTTTGCATGTCAATTTATTGCCATTGGTTCAATGAGGCAATGTTTCACGTATTGTCCATCATGAATTTCATGCTACTGGTTGAGTAATATGCTAATGTCTTCCTATCCTTTCTCACTAAGATAATGAAGGTTTCACCGTGTTCCTACTTGTGCAAACAGGTATCATGTTGTGCCAATCATACATTAAATGGAACTACACAAGACAATACAATGAACTGTATCCCAGCCAGTGCTTTAACTCTGCTAGAAGTTCTTGATAATCTTTCGATATAATCTCAGCACTAGTAAACAAGAGTGATTTCAACCATACATTTGAAGTGCACAAAATATATACTATTGTGTGATTTCAGTGAGTGCTTTATCATCTCTTATGGGACTACATGAATAAGCTTTTTTTCTCAGGTTGGTACAGGCCTAAGGCCTTCATCCATATTAGTTTGCTGTCATCTCTATTTGTATCGTGCTACTGTCATGAGAAACTCCTTTATCTTTGCACGTTAAAGTTTTACAACATATGATAAATGGCAATGCTTTGAGTGTTGAGTTGAGCTAATTTGCACTAATTAAATAAACTAATACCTCTCTTTAAGAAAGACTACTATGTTGCTAACTTTACCCATTAAGATAATGAGGGTGCTTCTATTTGTTAGTGTATGTTTCATAAACTAGTCCCACTATTACAGTAATCTCACTCTCTCAATATATGTGCCAACAGGGATGCTCGATTTTGGTGGAACTGCACAAAACTTTGGGTGCTTCATTGCCTCGACAGCTTCCGTCCTTTCCTGTCAGTCGCTAAACTCTGCATGCTTTCTTCCTTTGCTGTCAGTCGCTTGGCTTATCGCGGCTTCCAGTCAAAGGAAATAGTAATTGATATGCTACCTCACACAGGTTGGTACTGGTCTTTATCCTGATTATTGTGCCTGTCATATGTATTGGTAATTTGTATTGTGCTACTGTTTGCCGATTTCATAAAGGAGTAATTTGGAGCCTGAACTCACAGGCAAATCATTACATCGGGTGATTTTAGTAGAACTGCACAAAATGATCAGATGTTGACAAGAAGTGCCTATATTCATTCGAGTATCAACCAGTGTCAACCAATTGTCAAACTCCAAGTGTTAGGAGAGTGGACGCCAAAAATATTGCTTGGTGCATAGCCTAGAAAAACGCAGTCCAGTCTTTGGTCCCAACTTGTGCCTTTTGGTTATCGACACATATGGTAGCGAACTATATGGCATGGAGTCTAAAGATTCCAGACAAGTTGGTTGACGGTTATATTCATCTGGCACTTAATCAGTCTGCATGCCAAGGATGCTCCATTTCAGTCGAACTGCACAAAATTTTTGGGTGGTTCATTTTCTCAACCGCGTCCTTTCTCGTCTGCAATGTAGAATTTTGGCGAGATACAGGACCAAGATGAGCCAGTAAACTGGTTGGATGAAAGTAGTGGCCAAGTTTCTCAAACCTCCCTCGGCATGAGGCCACTATTTGAGGATAAACCTACAAGCAAAGTTCAGATTGTATGTGCTGCCTCTTATGTACTCGAAAGTTTACTCGTACAAGAACTAATTTTAGCAAGAAGTACCTCCGATTGAACACCATTTACCAGTCCTTACCCTAGGTAATTAGAGTTTGTCCATGGATCATATTGGCCGTGATCTCAATCATTTGGATGCATAAACATACTGAACATGTGTATATCTGAATCTTTTTGTAAATTATGTATGAATATTGTTGTGTGATCTATCAATCATTTGGATGCATAGATATGCTGATCGTGTGTATATATGAATCTTTTGAGTTGTTGATTGTGAATGTTGGCTATGGATATGAACGTGTCCTGTGAACTTGAGTTTGATATGAATGTTTACCTTTTCTGTTGTATTTGTGTGTGAACTTGTTAATATGCCTACTATGGGGTATAAAACACAGGTCTCTTATAAAAGTAATGTCGTGTCCAATTTATGTTTTCCCTTCTAACCACATTATATATATTTATATTATTACTATTATCATATATTTTATAGAGACTTATATATACATTATAAAAACATCCCAACTTATAAAAGTAAATGTTTCACGGAAGTTGGCAAGGAAAATCCTCGTTGTTTTTGACTCACAGGCAAGGAAAATCCTGGTTGTTTTTGACTCACAGGCAAGGAAAATCCTGGTTGTTTTTGACTCACACGCAAGGAAAATCCTGGTGATTGCGAAGATTTTAAGGACCAATTTAATAATAACGCGCTCATTTTTATTTTGAGCAATAACTCGCTAATTTCTTAATTATATATATAAAAATGTGCCTCTCCGGTTTATTCTTTGATATTAATTGCTCCTTCTAACATAACATTATACGTATATATAACGAGCCCACCTAATACATGTATTTCAAGGAAGTGCAAATGGGCTGGGATTTCTTAGAAAATATAAATGGGCCTGATTGACGCGAAATTATTTGTTCACCCAGCCCAACAAATGGACTGTACATTCTATAAAACATGGGTTAAATATATGCCACATTTTTGCAGGCTTACATGTGGGCCAATAGGTCGAAGCCTACGTAGGGCGTTGTCAACTTGGTCAACAAATGATTGTGTCATCCACAACCATTGGATTTATATCCAACGGCTAGCATGCACCTTTAATCTCTCGTCTTCTTCCTCCAGCATCGCCGGGACCGCCTGGTGCGGCCTCTGGCGGCTAGCGGCTCTGCTTAGCACGCATCGCTGCGAAGCGCTACCCCACTGCAGCCCAGGCTATCCCTCCACCCCTCGACACCTCCTGTTATTCTCCACAGACTACAGCCCCACGCCACAACAGAACCAGTTATAACCCTTCTCCTCCTCTCAATCTGCGACTCCACTGCCGCGTTTTCCCATCTCCGAATCGTTCCCTCCCGGGGTCTCACCGTCGTCCACCACCTTGCTGCATTCGGTGCGGCCTGGTCAACAAACGAGAGTCATCAGAAGAGGACTTTACGTGGAGAGCCTGACAGCTGGGACCCACGAGGTCCATGGTCGCACGCCAGGAAAGTTCCTCCTTATTAAGCTGAAAACAATGTTTCCTCCAACTGACAGCTGGGACCCACCAGCTGTATCTTTGCACAGAAGGAAGTGCCTTCTTTTTTTGCGAAAAAAATTATTCATCCCGTTGACAGCTGGGACCCGTCAGATTTGGTGACTGACTTGTGGGCCTACTAAGCGGACGTGTACACTCAGTAGTATATTTCGTCTGTTTGCTGCTGCTGTTGTTTTCAATGTACAATCAGTAGTATATTTCGTCTGTTGGTTGAATAAATGTATTGTTAGAATGACAAACACAATGTTTTGGAAGTCGTTGCAAGGTTCGATCCTTTAGTGCCCCGTACCGTACGTAGCGCATACTATTTATCGTATGGAACACATTTTTTTTGAAACTCGGAACACATTTTCCACTTGTTGATAACATGCAGCCCACTAATGAAAGCCCAATAGAGAAGCCCATAATTAACTGGAAGGGAGGCTCTCACATGAATCCGGCCCAGGTACATGCTCATGGTCCCCTAAACATAAATAAGTAAATAAATAAATAAATAAATAAAGCTAAATGCTCATGCATTAGTTCTTTGGGAAAATAGCTAGCCCAGTATTTCTTTTTGAAGAATAACCAAGCTAGGCCTATTTGTTTTCTCTGAATTACTCGGCTGCAAATCTTTCAAGACGAGGAGGGATGCATTCCGGCCTAGCTTAAGAGTATGGTCAATGTCTGTTAAAAGTAATATCAAAAGGGGTTGAAAATTCCAAAAAATTTATAGCAAATGGGATATAAGTTTCTTTTTTTGTTTTTGTTCTTCACTGATATCTTATACGTATTTCATTGGATTTAACATGACATAGTACTAATTTATTTTTAAATTTTTTTTACTATGGCTATTAATTTTTGGATTAAGAATATTTCGTTCCCTAGCAAAAATTTGCGAATTTTCAAAATTTCCCACATATTTAGTTAATTTTTTGACCCTGGTACTGACCAGAAAATGGCCAGCAATTCTAAAAATGGAAAACGGGCTACAATAAATTCCATATGAATTAGCAATGAGTAAAAAATATAAAAATAATAGCAAATGGGTTGTACACACCATGAATTTCGAGGCTGACTTGTTTACAAATGGCTTTGTCAGTGAACACACGATTCTAGCAGCAGTTAGTGTTGGATGTCCATCCAATGGCCGACGTGCTTCTTTAATCTCTGATCTTCCTGCTCCAGCCGCCTAAACTAGCGCCGGCGGGACTGCCTGCTCCCTCCTCTTGTGGTCGGCTGTGATGCCGCGCAGGCTTCCCTGGCCCACCCTACTCCCTCCGCTGGCCTGGCCGCACGCAATCAACTACCTCCTTATTACGCGAAAAAATGATTCCTCCCACTGACATTTGGGGCGCACCGGTTGGGAGGCTAACCTATGGGCCTACTAAGTTGACGCGTACACAGGGCTTGTCAACTTAGTCAACAAACAATTCTAGCAGCAGTAACCGTTGGATTTGAATTGAACGGTCCTGCTGCTTCTTCAATCGCTGCTCTTCTTGCACCAGCCGCCCAAACCAGCATCGGGGAGACCGCCTGCTCCTGCCTCCAGTGGCAGGCTGTGCTGCCGATGAGGCCTCGTCGCCCCCTACTACTCCCACCGCTAGCCAGGCCCTGCGGCGACGGCAGCCTCACACCGCAGCCGAACCAGTGAACCCTCGTACTCCTCTCCGCGTGGGCATCCACTGCCGTGTCTTCCCCGGCTCCGCGTCGTCCCCTTCCTAGGCCTCGCCGTCGTCCACCACCTTGGTGCTCTCGGCGCGGCGTGGTCAACGTGGTCAACGACATTCCATTGGAAGAGTACTATATGTGGAGAGGCTGACAGCTGGGTCCACGGCCATAGCCCAGTTTTTTTGTGATTTGCCAAGTAAGTCGTTTTGCCAGGCCTGTTGGGCTGCAAATCTTTCAAGACGAGGAGGAGAGCTTTCATTCGGCTGGCCGAGAAAATGGCCCATCAGGAATGAGAAATGGGCTGTACATTTTTAAAACACATCAAACCGGCAATTAGTTTCAAATATCTTTTTTTCATTTCGAGATTTGAAATTACATTAATTTTTATGTGTGGAGAATTTGTTGGATTTTATATTGATATACATTTATTTTTAAAATCAGTTTGAATGTGAGTCGAAATTTCGGGATTAAAAATAGTTCGGACCGCACCGAAATATGCAAAATTTCGTATAATTTTTTAACCGTGGCCACAGTATGGGCTGTAATGATAACAAAAAGAATATGGGCTCCAAAAAAACCTTAATAATTAGCAAATGGGTTGTACATTATTAGAAATAATGGCAGATGGGCTGTATGCTATTTCCCACAGATTTGAGGCTTTCCTAAAAAAAGGTTGACGCACAAGCAGTGACTGTTGGATGGCCATCCAACGGCCGTCGTGCTTCTTCAATCTCTGCTCTTCCTGCTCCAGCCGCTCAAACAGGCGCCGATGGGACTGCCTGCTCCCTCCTCCCCGCGGCCGGCTCTACTGCCGCACAGGCCTCACCGCCCCACTATACTCCCATCGCTGGCCTAGCCATCCCTCTACTCACCCACACCTACTGTTATTCTCCGGCGACGGCAGACGAACCAGTAAACCCTCGTACAGTCGTACTCCCCTCCACGTGGGAAACAACTGCCGAGTCTTCCCTACCTCCGTGTCATTCCCTTCCTAGGCCTCGCCGTCGTCCACCGCCCTGGTGCTCTCAGCACGGCCTGGTCAACATGGTCAATGACCAACATGCATCTGAAGTGGACTTTAGGTGGAGAGGTCGACAGCTGGGTCCACGGCCGCACGCAAGGAAATGCCTCCTTATTACGCGCAAAATAATGATTCCTCCACCTAATATCTGGGACCCACCGAAAGGGCCTCTGTATTTCACGAAAAAAACATTACCGCCGCTGACAGATCAGACCCACGAGCTATATCTTCGCACGCAAGGAAGTGCCTCCTTATTACGCACAAAAAAATGAATACTCCCCCTATTAGCTGGGACCTAGTATAGTGGCAGGCTGACTTGTGGGCCTACTAAGTTGACGGGGACGGAGGGCTTTGTCAACTTAGTCAATATGCACGATTCTAGGTCCAGTGACCGTACGATGTCCATCCAACGGCCGTCGTGCTTCTTCAACCTCTAGTCTTCTTGCTCCAGCCGCCCAAAGAAGCGCCGGTCGTGCCTCGTGCTCCTGCCTCCCGTGGCCGGCGGTGATGCGGCGGAGGCCTCACCGCCCCTACTACTCCCACCGCTGGCCAGGCCATCCCTCTACTCACCCACACCCCCTGTTACTCTGCGGCGACGGCAGCCTCACACCGCAGCGAACCAGTGCCCTCGTACTCCTCTACGCGTGGGCATCCACTGCCGCATATTCCCCAGCTCCGCGTCGTCCCCTTCCTAGGCCTCGCCGTCGTCCACCGCCCTGGTGCTCTCGGCGTAGCATAGTCAATGTGGTCAAGGAACGACTTCCATTGGACATGGAATGTACGTGGAGAGGCTGACAGCTGGGTCCACGGCCGCAGCAAGGAAGTGCCTCCTTATTACATGCAAAATAATTATTCCTTCACCTGACAGCGGGGACCCACCGGACGGGCCACCGTATTTCGCCCCCCTGACTACTGGGACCCACCAGCTACATCTTCGCAGGCAAGGAAGTGCCTAACAGTCAGGACCCACCTGGTCGAACCGTATGTAGCGTTGACATTCTGGTCGCGAATGTGTACGTACATACTGGTCGATGTAGAGGCGCGCACGTGTCGTAGTAGAGGCGCGCACGTAGCATGTACACGTACGCACAGTGGCCAGGGAGCAAGAAAGAAAATACGGCCACGTATGTGTACATACGGGCAGGGTCTCGAACGCCTACTCGCGCATACGTACGGCGAGGGCTCATGTACATGGCTGGGTCGGAACGGAGAAACAGCGTCGTCGTCGTGTTCATGGGTCGAGAACGGAATGCGTGGTCGTGTTCATCGGGAGGGCTTGGACGGAAGAGGCGATGGAAACAAGGCCTGGTGTACTGCACAATGGAGGAAACGGACCTCCTACGGTCGAAACGGGGGTCCTGTCGATCGGGAGGGGTGTGGCGTACCGCAAAACAGAGGAAACGGACCTCCTACGGTCGAAACGGGGGTCCTGTTGATCGAGAGGGGTGTGGCGTACCGCAAAA
>NC_057794.1:178729599-178734944 GCF_018294505.1 Triticum aestivum
ATCGGCTTCAGTTAGTAGCAGTAGCCAAGGAATCACTCGATCGGGTTCAGTTAACAGCCATAGATCGATCGCTCAGGTTCAGTAACGCGTAGCCTGCAGTGCAATCGCTCGGGTTTAGTTAGAGCCCAACGCCTCGCTCGGGTTCAGTTAGAGCCAATGCCTCGCACACACACGCGTACGTGTATGAGAGAAACGCGCATCGCTCGGCCCCCGACCTCCCACCGTAACCGGGAACTCCCCGAAATTTTCCTCCCCCTCGCTTCTACCATGGCTTTTTCTGTCATGGACGGCCCAAAGAATGTCATGCAGCTGCGTCTCTGGCCCGCCCAGGACGAAAAGCCCATTTTCTGTCATGATTTTTTGTCATAGAAGTAGGAGCCCACCACATCTATGATGATACCGGGTTTTGTCACAATTATTGTCACAGAAGTGTCATATGTATGACAGAAAAGTTTTTCGTTCGGCCCAAAATGTCATGGATGTGTCTTTTTTTTGTAGTGCACTGGGCTCTAGGTTAATAAGTTAGTCCCAAAAATAATATAGAAGTGGATAATAAAGCCCAATATTGTCCAAAACAGTAGATAATATAGCATGGAGCAATCAAAAATTATAGATACGTTGGAGACGTATCACAAGGTTATATATGCACAGAAGCACCGACCATGTGTGTGTTTGGTGCTCATATCGCCAAAAGGATTCATCCCATCAGTACACTCCCCGAGCCTTATGATTCTAGGATCCTTGGCAAATTCTTCAAACTTGTTGTCGATTAATTCCCACTGAGCCCCATCTTTCGGGTGCCTCATATATTTATCCGCAGTTTGCTCATTATGATGCCACCGCAACCTCTTTGCCTCTCTAGGGTTTGCAAACAAACGCCTCAACCTTGGAATTAAAGGTAATTACCAAACAACCTTGAACGTGATTCCTGTCTTGATCTTGTCATCCAATTTGTACTTGTTCTTTGCTCTCCTACATTTGTATCTTGCATGCTTGCATGTGGGATATGCATGCAAATCTTTGCACTCACCACAGTACAATATGCAATCATTCACACAAGTGTGTATCTTTTGTACTTCAAGTTCCAATGGGCAAACAATTTTATTCGCTTTGTTCGTGCTTTTGGGGACCACATTATCTGGACGCCTCATCCCCGATCTTAGATTCAACATCCATGTGACTGTGATCGGGGTTTTGCATGTCGCAGCCCTGGGTATATTCATCCATGACCGGCTCTTCACTGGATCTGGTCCAATGTGTATATCCATCCATGAATCCCTGAGTGACTAAGTGAAACTCGATAATTGTAACTTCATGTGACTTTGTATTGGCACAACAACTGCATGGACATAGGATGTAATCCTTATTACCAATTCTCTTCTTTGTACTTTCAGCCAAATTGATGAACTCCGTCACGCCATTGATAAAATCTGAGCTTCTCCAAGCCTTCATCCATTCAGATCGTTGCATCTGCACCACACAAGGGGTTATTAAAAACAAAACAACAACATTTTCGTAAATCACAAGATTTTATTTTCATAATTATTGAGGCACTCCAGATTGTTATCTAGCCGTGCGATGACAAAAAATAATGGCCAGTCAATTTACACGCAGAGTACTAAAGTACTACCCTTATGAATTGAATACCTTAATTAAGCCACTCAATGAAAATAATACCTTAATTAATTAGCCGCTTAGCGACCTCCACCCACCAGACAGAGAAGCGCGATTGGTGGCACGCCAAGACAGCAGGGTCGACGAACAAAGCTTAGTGGGGCAACCACTTGAAGTTCGAGCTCCATTATCCTGCCATCGACCGCGATGGATCTATTCCAATCATGCCGCTATTCACCTCGATGGTTAAGCCCCTCCTATCTCCAACCGCAAACCAAGGATTGACCTCCTATGATGCCGCCACTGCCGACTAACCGAGGATTGACCTCTAATCCAGTAGCCGATGCCTTGGCCGCCGCCGCCATCTCTATGTATAGAGATGATGTTTTTATTTTTTGATGGGTATCCGCAGAGCGGCTGTTTACCCTAAGTATTACTGTAACTCAATTATTGTATCCCCATCTGTACAGGGTAGTACATCACATACGGTTATGTCACAACAATCGTGTCTCACCTACATTGTCTTCTCACATGGTTTGGTGTGGAAATCGTGTGTGAAGTTGTAATACCCAACACAAATGACACGTATAAACCACGTGCCACATACAACATAGTGCGATAAGTAGTTCCCGACCATTAGCATATCCCCACAGTTTCCCTATTTCCCCCAAATCCCTAGATAGCCTACAAATCCCTAGCCCCCAAATTCCCTCGCATGGCGCTAGCATTGGGGGAATGCAGACAAGTGGTGCTGATGGTTTCGGTGCTACTGCTCCTGCTCGTACGCCGCTCTCGGTAGTACCACCATGATGGCGGTCACCGTCGAGCACTTGCGTAAGGTCATCAGATGGCAGGTGTACTATAGATTCGAATTGTCCTGTTAGGTTCCAATCTATCCTGATCTTTTTAGCATGTCCAAAGTAGCTCCCTGCTCAATCCGTTCTAAATGCCCCCCAGGAAAGCGATCAACCGCCGGATCCGGAGTATGACTCCAGACTCCCGCAACATGAGTTCGACTCTGAGTTTTGCACCACCGAGAAGTACCAAAAGCTGAGTTGTGTGCACAGACACACTACTACTCGACGTGTATGCACAGAGGGATTCGACATTGGCAGGCAGTTTCTCAGTTGTCCCTTAGAGGTTAGTGCTAAGTTCATCATTTTAGTTGAGTTAATGTCACCGTTCATCCTGAATACTTTAACATTGGCAGGGATATGAGGCTTGCACCTTTGTTAACTAGCTGTATGAAGAATGGCATGACAGTGCTCAGAGTGTTATCACCAAGCTTGTAGAAGATAATATAGAGCTGAAGAAGAAACTGATTGATCTAGAGTGTACAATCAGTACGATGAACCATGAAAGAATCAATCACAGGCAAACAGATGAAAGAAAGAGACAAGAAGGAACTAGCATGTGTAGTTGTGGTTGTCGCATTAGCCATCTTCTATGCGATGTTTGCAATGATGATTAGGGGTTTTGTCTGATTACTACTAGCTTAATCAATCAGAAGAGCTCAATATATTTCTTGCCAACTGTCCTACTACATTCTTACCGGTGCATAAGTCACATTACAAAAACCAAATAATCCCAAAGCTCGTTCCCTATTTTCTTTGCCCTAAAAAAGAAATCAGCCAATAGGAGTTGATGCGGAGCATCCTATGGACATCACCATGTCAAGAGTCCGTTTGGCATGTGACACGTGCGACATCTACTTCACATACATAAAGGTGAATCATCTCCTTTACACGTGCTCACTTGACCCCCTCGAGGATGGTATACTACTTGACACTTCTCCCGTGTGCATGCATAGGTATTGTCGGAGCTTCACGGATGTTGAGGAGGAGTGCAAGCGCCAAGGAACAACTACACCATCCGCGAGGGAAGCATGGATGTGACGACGGAAGAAGACGGAGAACAGCTCCCAGGCCCCGGACATCCGGCCTCGCCAGCCCGGACATCCGGCCGTTCTCGAGCCCCCGGACATCCAGCTCCCAGCCCGGAAATCAATCCCCTCCGAACCCGAGAGCAACAAGTGCCACCACTCCAGCCCGGACATTCGGCCTCCCCAGCCCGGACATCCGGCATTGCCTGAAAGCCCAGACATCCGGCCTCCCCTGTCTGCGCACAGTGAAGGGCCGAGGCCCGTGTATCCCTTCTCCCCCCTAGACTATATATACTCCACCTCGTCAAACTTTCTAGGGTTAGCGTTGTGTTAGCTCATTTGTGAGAGCTTCACTCATCCATATCGGATCTACTCCTTGAGAGAGACCGCGACCCCTCTTCGGAGAAGATCCACCTTGGATTCAAGACCTCCTTGCGGAGAAGATCATCAAGACCTCCTCACGAAGAAGACCGTTACCTCTTGTATCGTCTGTTGTCGACTTTGGATCTTGTATCTCTCTTTGTGTTCATGGATCTAGCACATGTGTGATCATTCTTGTTGGTTTGAGTGTTCTCTTGTGTTCCCCTCGTGATTTTCCCCTTGTTTTCCCCCTCGTGTTCTTCGTGTTCATTGCAGGATCCGCTCTTTTCGTGAAAGATCGGGCCACTAGGGTTCTACCCTACATCATCTTGGTATTAGAGCCAGGTTGATCACGATTTCGGAGCCTCCCTGTCGGTGTCAAAACTGGCGGATCTCGTGTAGGGGGTCTCGAACTGTGCGTCTAAGGCGGATGGTAACATGAGGCAGGGGACATGATGTTTACCCAGGTTCGGGCCCTCTTGATGGAGGTAAAACCCTACGTACTTCTTGATTATTCTCGATAATATGAGTAGTACAAGAGTTGATCTAACACGAGATCAGAGAGGCTAAACCCTAGAAGCTAGCCTATGGTATGATTGTCTCTTGTCCTATGGACTAAAACCCTCCGGTTTATATAGACACTGGAGGAGGCTAGGGTTACACAAGGTCGGTTACAAAGGAGGAGATATCCATATCCGTATTGCCTAGCTTGCCTTCCACGCCAAGTAGAGTCCCATCCGGACACGGGACGAAGTCTTCAATCTCGTATCTTCATAGTCCAATAGTCTGGCCAAAGGATATAGTCCGGCTGTCCGGAGACCCCCTAATCCAGGACTCCCTCGGTAGCCCCTGAACCAGGCTTCAATGATAATGAGTCCGGCACGCAGTGTTGTCTTCGGCATTGCAAGGCGGGTTCCTCCTCTGAATACACCACGGAAGAGTTTGAATACAAGGATAGTGTCCGACCCTGCAAAATAAGTTCCACATACCACCGTGGAGAGAACAATATTTCGACAAATCTATTCTGCTGACACGTTTTGGCAGCATGACATCACGCCACGGCCCGGTAATTATTTGAACCATTTTTCTTTAACCAGCCCCGCACATAACGCGAGGCGGTTTCTTGACACGTCTTGTCAAAGAAGAGATCGTGCTCCCCTTATCACGGGATTCTCATCAATACAAACGTGGGTAACCCAACCGTGCCTGTTGGTATGACTCCTAGATTTTAGGTAAGTCTAGAACGGCCACGAGGAGGACGCCTGATATTCATCCCCTTCATAAAGGGACAAGGCTTTTTCTTTTTTCCCCGTGCTCAATCGAATCCTTCCCCCGCCTCGAGTTCTAACACCCAAAGCCTAGGTCAGGTGCTTCGGACCTTCAATCATGTTCGGATCCAGCCTTTAAGGCCGGTGGATGCCTTCCTCCATCACGTAGGAGGACATCAAGAAGTTGAGGGAGGCTAGATATCTGACCGTCGAAATTTCGC
>NC_057794.1:178735188-178749084 GCF_018294505.1 Triticum aestivum
CTCCCGAACCCAACAAGAGCGTTGTGTTCGTCTCCCACTTCCTCTGAGAACTAGGCCTCGCTCTGGATCCCTTTGTTAGAGGTCTTATGTTCTATTACAGGCTGGATTTTCACGATCTGGCCCCGGATTCCCTTCTTCACATCTCATCATTTATTGTCGTTTGTGAGGCCTTCCTCCGCATTACCCCTCACTTCAGCCTATGGCTCAAGACCTTCGATGTGAAGCCGAAGATGGTCGAGGGGCAGTACGCGGCGTGCGGAGGTGCTTTAATAAGCAAAATTGCTGACGCTCCATGGCCAAAGGGTTCCTTTCCAGAGGTGTCCGGATTGTGGCAACGGGAGTGGTTTTACGTCACACCTCCCCGAAGTGCCAAGTGGGTAGCTGCCCCCACCTTTCGCTCGGGCCCTCCACCACAACTGATGTCATAGATCAGCAGGGGGCTGAGCCGGGGTCCAGCCAAGGACGTGCCAATACTACAGTGCCGTATCCGAGATCTCTTCGAGGGAGATTTCAGTCTGGTTATGGAAATGCAAGTTATGCTGGTTCGTCGAGTCCAGCCTTGCAAACGCCAGCCCCTCCGTATGTGGGAATTCAACCCGGAAGGACTGCGTGCTATTCATAATTTCCTTGGCATGACACACGAGGATATGTACAAATCGTTCTTCAGACCCCAAATAGAGTGTCCGGACACTACCGAGGACGTGGGCCTGAGCTGCAACCGCCCCGCTGCCCAAGTAAGTAATCCCATGGCCGAACACACTTCCTTTTATTTATCATGACATCATTCTGAAGAATCGCTCTTTGACCAGGACTGGATAACAAAGGAGAAGATGATCCGGTGTTCGGCCCCCCTTCCTGAAGGCTTGGACAATCTGGTGTTGGAAAAGATGCTCGAGCCAACACCTTGTCTAGTGCCCTCAAAGGAAGATGAAGGTGGGAATAAAGAGGGTGAAAGCGGGCCTCCACTGCTACCTATTCCAATCGAGGGAATGAGCGCCTCCGCGAGGGAGGATAACCAAGGGGAAGAATCTGACATTCTTTCTCCCCGGGGAAGGATGAGGACTACCTCTGAAGATCCGAAAACTAAGGTTTCCAAACGGGAGAAGAAATCTCCGCCAGAGGGTCCTGCCTTGGAGGGTATTCTTGCCGCACAATGTCCGCGCGGGGATCAGCCCTCTACCGAGCTGTAAGTAATCAAAAAGTACTTACTAGTGAAGATATCCTACCTTACTTCCGAAGACAATAACCGATGCTTGTAAATTGTAGTCCGGATTGCAGCCCTTCTCGACAGAGTTCATCTTTGGGGGATCTTCTTCCGGAGATGATGGAAATGCCTCCCCCGGACTCCCCAGCTCAAGAAGCGGGCGACCTTGAAGTGTCGTCATGAAGGGTATCTCCGGATCCAATATCACCAGAGGATAACCCTTTGGCTGCCCGGCATCCCCAGTATCCGGCTCCTGAGGAGAGCGACAACAAGGGTCCGTACTGTGTGCGGTCGGATGAGCTGAAGGATCTCATGTGGAAAGTTGTCGTCTCGGAAGCGCATCGTATGCTAATGGGTACGGTAATTGAAAGGGTTTCATCCGCCAACAGCGGTTTGCACGAAGCTTTTATGAGTCTGCTGAAAGGCTTCGAGGTACGTAAAATAATGTATGCCTTTAATAGTATCGCATACGTTAGGTATGCCCATGCAGATAGTAGCCCCTGAGACTCTGGTTGTCGTCGAGAACGGCGGCAAATAGAGGATCATAGTCCCAGGTAATAACCAGACCACCTTTATATGCATGTGGTTGAAGCTCCGGTGGCTAGCCGGACTGATGGGTTTGCCAAACTAAAGCGGCAACTGGATGCGGCAGATGCCGACATCGTGCTTCTGAACAAGCGGCTTGACGAGGCACAGGGTGAGTGATTTTTCTGGTGATCGTCACATAATAAGAGCAGCATGATGCCAGTATCTTTAATATGTTGTGACTGCAGGCGGAGCTTGCCCGAGCCAAGGAGCAACCAAGGAGTAGCAATGCGGCCACTTTACAGGTGGCCGAAGAGTTAAGGGCCGAACAGGCCGCACATTGCAAGAGCAAATAGAAAATTGCCAAGATGGTCGTGGAGTTAAAAGATGCTGCTGACCGTCACCGGCTTCTTAAAGAGGAAAATCGGGCGAAGGCGACGGACCTAGAGAAGGCCCGGGTGGCTGCCAAGGAAGCCCGCTCCAAAATTAGAGCGATGAAGGAGGAGCTGAATCAAGCTGTAGATATCATGTCTGGGAAGGCCTTCTTGTTGCGGACTAAGTTTAGAGATCCGAAGTATTCTCCTTTGGACTGGCTATGGAGTTCTGCGGACGCGTACATGGATTTTGCTGCAAGTGCTGCTAATGCAGCCGAGTACTTCAAGGATCAGAAATGTCCCGAAGTGGAAAAGTTGTTCTGGTCACAGTTTCACGCTCTAGTCCGTCCGCTGCTGCTGAATGAGCAAGTGACTGGTTGGGCCGAGCTCCATAGGTTGTACGGACTTGCCATGAGGTCCGTTGTGGATCACCTGTGGTCGGGAGGGCCAAGGCCGAGTAGCTACTTTAGCTTAGTGCAACAATTCCTTGACGTGGTGCCACGCATCGATGCTGTAAAGAGATCAGCGTGCATAGAAGGTGCACGGATAGCCCTTGCCTGTGTCAAAACATACTGGGCGGAGATGGAGGCCACCATTGTTGCAGCACAGGGTTTGGCCATAGGCCGAGTGGCTGCCGAGCACTACTTTGAAGAAGTCCTTGAAGGCGCTCGTTTGATAGAGGCTCAGTGCTCGAAGAATATTATTTTCTAGTGACATGTAGTCCCATTGTACAAACAATGTTTATTGAATTTATCAAGGCTGTATTTATACTTTTGCCTAAAAGTGCTATGATGCCTCCTGTGCGGCCGTTTATGTATATATGTATATAACCTGAAAGATGGCAGTCGTCGTATTCAGCCCCCACGCATATAATGCGGGGGTGTTCGCAGAAGACGCATGTTCACACTTGATCCAACGTCTTGGTCCATTAAGGAGGTGATAGCGCAGCGAACTAGGCAACTGGACTATAATGCTTTAACACTTTCACTTAGCCAGAGGAGTTTGACAGTGGGGCTACTATATAGCCCTTGGTGGCTCCGCGCTCATCCGGAATCGGGGAGCGTACATGCCTGGCCAGGAAACGACCCTTCGTTAAGGCGGAGGAATCCTGAAGATTCCGCTAGGTCATCGAGTGGTTGACCAGTCTCACGTTATATCATGACAGTCAGTTTTCGGCTTTCTCTACTGAGGTGCTCGTCCGGATGAACCAGTGCACAATCGCAGTAGTTCTCCTGGTGCCGCTTTAGCCGATAGAGCGGAATGTAAAGCAGCAAAACACAGGAGCCGGGCAAACCCAACATTTGACCAAAGACATGATTCGGAGCTGATGCATATAAGGCCAAACTCGTGACACCGAACACTCCCTAGGGTATTCAGTCTTCATGTTGTAAACCGGGCTTAAGCAGTGCCCTTTGTAATAAGCCCCTGGTGTCCAGGTACGTGCAATATTCTGACGTGGCCACATGCCAATACGTCATCATCCTTCTCAATTGTACTGAGAATCCTGGGGACGTGTATCAACAAGAGACAGTAAAAAAGGTTTACGCAGGGTCTTAATCTAAAAAGAATCCTTGGAACGGGTCCCTGCTGCACGTCTACGTCTGTGTCTCTGTTGTGCCGTATCCTGGACGGGTGTAGCACGATGATCATCTGTAAAAGAGAGGAACTTAGTTGAAAAGTTGTCGTGCAAAAAGGTAGGCTATACTAAATAAACCATGTACAGTTCAAAATGAGTAAAGTTGAGCCTAATTGTCACTTGTTTGCGCGCGTTGAGCCCCTTGTATTGTAATAGGGGTATAGCCATCAAACCTGTATTAATTACATATAGCTGCGCCGGACTCGTCCAACCGCGTCTGTGGTCTTAATGACCTGTCAGATGCTTTAGTTGGTGAGGCCGTTTAGTGTGCGGCTGCCAAGGCGGACGCACGGTCTTCCACGCGCAAGGAGTGCTCAATATTTCCATTTACTGTAATGATGCCACGTGGACTGAGCATCTTAAGCATGAGAGAAGCGTAATGCGGTATTGCGTTAAAGCGAGCGAAAGCTTCGCGTCCGAGTAGTGCTTGATAGCCACTTTTGAACGAAGCGATATGGAATGTTAAATTTTCGCTGCGGAAGATATCAGGAAAGCCGAATATAACCTCTAGTAGCAGGGAGCCCGTGCAATGGGCCTCTGGGCCTGGCGTTACTCCTTTAATGGTAGTATTGCTGTGGCTAATTTTTGTTGGGGCTATCCCCATTTTGCGGATTGTGTCCTGATATATCAGGTTTAAACTGTTGCCGCCGTCCATCAGGACTTGTGTGAAGTGGTATCCGTCAATTATTGGGTCTAATACCAAGGCAGCCCATCCTGCATGGCGGATACTTGCCAAGTAATCCCGATGGTCAAAGGTGATCGGTTGGGACGACCAGTGGCAGAACTCCGCGGTGATAGGCCCTGGGGCATGTGTCACTAGGAGTGTCGCTTTGTTTCTCACCTTTGTTACGTGTAACACATTTACTGTTTTGACTTCTGGTGGGAATTTCTTCTGTTCCCCAGTGCTTTGCTTGCGAGGCTCGTCCTCGTCTTCGCTTGGTGTATCCTGCCCCTTATGTTCGGCGTTGAGCTTGCCGGACTGCTTGAAAACCCGACATTCTCTATGGGTATGATTTGCAGGCTTATCGGTGGTGCTGTGGATCTGACATATTTTATCCACAATCATGTTTAGGATGGACAGTTCGTCTCTATTGCCTTTGGAGGGAAGCTTTTGTTGACCTGGCCGAGAGCTTCTAAATCCAGCGTTTACCGCCGTGCTCTTTGGGCTGTCTTCTTTATTCCGGCGCTTGTTTTTGCTGCGTCGTGGTTTCCCGTTTTCGTCCCTGACTTTGGATGTACTTGGGTCGCTGGTGCTACATCGGGCTAACCAGCTATCCTCGCCCGCGCAAAAGCGGGTCATGAGGCTTGTTAATGCTGCCATTGTTCTTGGCTTTTCTTGGTCGAGGTGTCTGGCAAGCCATTCGTCTCAAACGCTGTGCTTAAAAGCTGCTAAGGCTTCGGCGTCCAGGCAGTCGACTATTTGGTTCTTTTTAGTGAGTAACCTGTTCCAAAGCTTTCGGGCTGACTCTCCGGGCTGTTGAGTTATATTACTCAAATCGGCTGCATTCGGTGGTCGGACATAGGTCCCTTGAAATTTTTCCCGAAAAGCGTCTTCGAGCTCTTCCCAGCTTCCAATGGAGTTTTCGGGGAGGCTTTTGAACCAGTGCCGAGCTGGCCCTTTGAGCTTGAGGGGTAAGTACTTGATGGCGTGGAGATCGTCTCCTCGAGCCATATGGATATGGAGGATGTAGTCCTCAATCCAGACCCCAAGGTCTGTCGTTCCGTCGTACGCCTCTATGTTTACGGGTTTGAATCCCTCTAGAAATTCGTGGTCCAACACCTCATCAGTGAAACATAGGGGGTGTGCGGCACCCCTGTATTTGGGTGTACCGTGGTGTTGGGATGTTTGTTGTGTTGCATTGCATGCTGGAGCGCGCTTGCGTGGCCCGTAGATGGATCTGGTTACGTCGTCCTTTTTATGCGAGCCCTCACGCGGATCGCGTAATGGCTTACGTGCGGCGTCGTTTGCCGCTCTATGTTGGCCCCGAGGTCGTCTATCCGACCGGATGGCCGTTTTGTTTTTTGATTGTGGGGGATCTAAGGCCTCCTCATCGAATTCAGGTAGCAACTTTTGCTTCGGGTAGCTCTTGGTGTGGCGATTACTGCCGTCTTTCGCTTCAGTGTTGAGTACTTCACTCCATCTGATTCTGAATGTGTCTTGTGCAGCCCTGAGCCTTTGCTTCTACTTTTTCAGACTCCTCCCAGTGGCAACAAGCCTTTTATGGGTATTTTGTTGCTCCGGGTGCCTGTCCGGTGTGATGTTATCTGGACTGTTATCTTCGACGGAGTCGGGTTGTTTGGTTTGATTCTCCGTGTTGCCGTGGTCGGACGATGGTTCAATGCCGTGTTTGTCGTCCGCTAGCTCGCCTTGCTCTATCGCTCAGTTTATATGATCGCTGCTTCTGCCGAGGCGGGATTTGGAGCAGCACTTACACCGCCGCTTTGACTGCTTCTCGAGGGAACAACCCTTCGCTGCGTTCTTCCGTTCCTCGTCGTCATTTTCTTTGGGTGTGTCCACCATGTATACGTTATATGATGAAGTGGGCTTCCAGTGCCCTGTGGGCAGTGGTTCCTGTTCGTCTCCTGCATCATCGTCCATATCGTTGATGTCTTCGGAGTCGAAGTCGAGCATGTCGGTCAAATCATCGACAGTGGCTACTAAGTGGGTGGTGGGTGGGGGCGAATTTCTTCGTCATCCGCGTCCCAATCCTGCCGAACATAGTTCAGCCAGGACTCTCCTGACAGGGAGAGAGACCTTAATGAGTTCAGTATGTCGCTGAAGGGCGAGTGCTGAAAGATATCCACGGAGGTGAACTCCATGATTGGTGCCCAGTCGGATTCGATAGGCACGGGTGATGAAGCTATGTAACTAGGGTAGGGTCACGGACCTGTCCTAACTGACCTACCCAAGGACACCTCTAGAATAAATCACCTTTCAATCGACTTGGAGGTGTTCCACTCGACAGACTCGAAGACATTCGACCAAGAAGAAATTACTCGACCAAGATCCAACCACTCGACGACCAGGAGACCAAAAGTCACTCCGCACGCTAACGGTTGGTCATTAAGTCGGTTTTATGGTCATCATAGCACTTTATTACTAGCGTTATCAGTAACGCCCTACCTTAATGTACATTGAACCCTTCGTAACGTGGGCTGGCCGGGGTCCTGCCGTACTCTATATAAGCCACCCCCCTCCTCCGAGACAAGGGTTCGCACCTCTGTAACTCATACACACATAATCCAGTCGACCGCCTCCGGGCTCTGAGACGTAGGGCTTTTACTTCTTCCGAGAAGGGCCTGAACTCGTAAACCTTGCGTCCCCACAACCTCTTCATAGCTAAGACCTCGCCTCTCCATACTTACCCCCCTACATCACTGTCAGAGTTAGAACCACGATAGTTGGCGCCCACCGTGGGGCCAGGAGTCTTAGCGCCTAGTTTGAGAAGTTGTGATTTTTTCCGATCTCCTTGATCATGGTTTCGGGCGGAGCTTTGGTGGAGGGCCGCGAGATCCGTCTTGGCGCGCTCACGTTCATCGCGAACGACTCCGCTTGGCTTCAGGAGGCTCCACTCGACGTCGACGCACTCCCCGTCTGCGGGGCGACGCACTTTCGCGCATGCGTCCGTGGTGTCCTCCTGCGGCAGCCGTCGACCCAGTATCGGTCAGCTCCCGTGGCATCTCCCCGCCCTGTTTCTCATCGGCGCAAGCGCTCCGGTCGGCCGAGGCTTCAAAGGTGGGTAAGGCATGCGGTGGCCCGCCAGTCGGCCACCCCACAAGTCACGGCAATCGACCCCGACGAATCCCTCTATGGCCTGTTTGACCTGTCGACTGGCTCCGCAGAGACCGCATCCGAAGGCGACAGCAGTGACCCAGCTGCAGAGGTTCTGGTGATCGATGGGCCACACAGTCCTCCCGGTTTCCCCCACGCTGACGGAGGCGCGGATGGGGTCGACCCGTCGCGTCCTCACGAGGAGTATCTCCCCGAGCCTCTCACGTCGTTGCAGCGGGAGGAACTTCGCCGCCGGAACATGGATGCACTCCACACTCTTATCGTTGGAGAAACCCCTGAGGCCCGAGCCTTGGAGGACGCGCGCTTGGCTAACTTGGCCGAGCGCACTCGACTGGAGAATCTCCAGCGAATACTCGACGGGCGAGCGCGTCAATGGGCTCCAGAATCCAGTCGACGTCAACTCTTTCCGCCCCCGCTGGTATATCGTACTCCGATTCAGAATTTGGCGGCTGCGGCCCGTATAGCAGAGTTGATTCAGCCCTCCCAGTCAGAGGCTGGCAGAGGCTTGTTGCAAATCAGAGCGCTGCTCCGGGTAGCAGGAGACCAGAATTCCGTTGTTTCTCAATCGCGAAACGGGATCCATAGTCGATCCATTGCAGCAGATACAGTCCAGTCGGCTCACAGCCCAAGATCGCCTCCGAGGCGTGAGGGACGTGGAGACCGGCGTGATCAGTACAGAAGGAATGAGCAGTATGATCACCGATTCGATTGTGATGATCGACGTCGAGTGCCAACCCCTCCCCCGAGGAGTGGGTCATATGTGCCTCGACAGCAGGTGGACAGATGCCCTCATAGTGTTGGGCGGAGAATTCCAGTCGACCCAAGGGAACCAGGCTTTGATGCGAGATCCATTCTCGTTCAAGGTTTGGTCGACAGGAATAGAGCTCACCGAGAAGGCGACGACAGAGATGCGCCTACCAGTAGCAGAGTACATGTTTCAGGGCCGGAGTGTTTCAGTCGAGCCATCAGAGCCGCTGTAATTCCTCCCAACTTCAGGTTGGCGACTGGAGTTAGTAAGTTCACCGGTGAGTCCAATCCCGATACTTGGCTCGAAGATTACCGAGTGGCTGTCCAGATTGGCGGTGGGAACGATGAGGTAGCCATGAAGCACCTGCCTCTCATGTTAGAAGGCTCGGCCAGAGCGTGGCTGAATCAGTTAGCACCCAGCAGCATTTACACTTGGGAGGATCTCTCCCGGGTGTTTTTCCCACATTTGAAGGAACATGCAAGCGACCTGCAGGCCTTACGGAATTGCGGTCTTGCGTGCAGAAACCGAATGAAACTCTGAGGGATTACATCCAGAGGTGGATCACATTGCATCACACAGTTGAAAATGTACCAGATCATCAAGCAGTTTGTGCCTTTAAAGAAGGCATTAAGTACAGAGAATTGAATCTAAAGTTCGGTCGAACCGGAGAGATGTCTCTGAATCGGATGATGGAGATTGCCACCAAATACGCTAATGGTGAAGATGAGGATCGACTCCGGAGTGGCAAGCATAAAGCAGTCGCCCAGGAAACCGGAGGAAATTCCAGTCGGAAACATAAGCGGAAAGCCGAGCCAGCCGCTCCTGGGGAGGCCCTGGCCGTAACCCAGGGAAAATTTAAGGGAAAACCCAAAGGACCTTGGAACCCCAAGAAAGTTGAAGACCAAGATGGAAATGATATTTTTGATCTACCATGTCACATCCACACCAAGAAATATGAAGAGGGTAAACTCATTTACCCAAAGCATACCACTCGACAGTGTCAGCTTCTGATCCAGCAGTTTCAGGGCAAGCAGTCCAAAGATAAGGAAAAGGAGTCGGACAAAGTTGAGGACATGGAAGATAGTGACGATGGGTACCCCCAGGTCAATTCCACCCTGATGATTTTTGCTGATGTTGAGAGCAAAAGTCGACTGAAGGTTATTAACCGTGAGGTAAATATGGTTGCTCCGGCAACACCCAATTATCTGAAGTGGTCCCAGACTGCCATCACATTCGACCAGTCTGATCACCCTACGCACATTGCCACCCCTGGGAGGCAAGCTCTGGTGGTCGACCCAGTTGTCGAAGGCACTCGACTGACCAAAGTCCTGATGGATGGAGGCAGCGGTTTGAACATACTGTATGTAGAAACATTGAAAGGGATGGGCATTCCGATGTCTAGGCTCAGCACCAGTAACATGAGTTTCCATGGAGTCATTCTTTGGAAGAAAGCTGAGTCACTCGGCCAAATTGCTCTTGATGTGGTTTTCGGTGATTCCAAGAATTACCGCAAGGAAAAGTTGACCTTCAAAGTTGTGGATTTCCAAAGTGCTTATCACGCTATTTTGGGCAGGCCAGCTTATGCACGCTTCATGGCTCGACCATGTTATGTGTATCTCAAATTGAAGATGCCTGGTCCCAAAGGTGTGATCACTATTACAGGCAATCAGAAGAAAGCAGAAGAGTGTTTTCAGAAAGGCTCAAAGATTGCTGATGCTCAGATGGCGGTGGTCGAGCTGCAAGAGGATCAGAAGACTGCAGATCCGAGTGAGTTGCTACGAGCTAAGAAGCCTGCTTCAGAATCAGCATTTTAGTCGTCCGGTGAAACGAAGGCAGTTCACATTCACCCGACCGATCCAAACGCTGCTCCGACTCACATCTCAATGACGGTCGACTCCAAATAGGAAGAAGCGCTCATCCAGTTCCTCCGTGAGAACTGGGACATCTTCGCATGGAAGCCTGCTGACATGCCTGGAGTTCCCAGGGGGCTGGCTGAGCACCGTCTACGAGTCGACCCAAAATTTAAACCTGTGAAAGAACATCTTCGACGGTTCACCGTCCAGAAGAGGAAGGCCATTGGCGAGGAGGTGGCTCGGCTCTTAGCAGCGGAGTTCATCCGAGAAATTTACCACTCCGAGTAGCTCGCCAATATTGTCATGGTCCCCAAGAAGGACAAGTCACTTCGCATGTGCATTGATTTCAAGCATGTCAATCGGGCCTGCCCGAAAGATCATTTTCCTCTCACCCGCATCGACCAGATAGTCGACTCGACTGCGTGATGTGAGTGTTTGTCTTTCCTAGACGCCTATTCCGGGTACCATCAGATCCGTCTGTACGGGCCCGACGAGATCAAAACAGCTTTCATCACTCCATTCGGTTGCTTCTGTTATGTCACCATGCTGTTCAGCCTCAAGAATGCCGGATCCACGTTCATGAGGATGATTCAGAAGTGTTTGCTCACTCAAATCAGTCGAAATGTGGAGGCATACATGGATGATATTATGGTCAAGTCACGGAAGGGATCCGACCTGCTGACTGACCTTGCTGAAACCTTTGCCAACCTCAGGAGGTATGATATCAAGCTCAATCCGTCAAAGTGCACGTTCGGAGTTCCAAGTGGGAAGTTACTCGGTTTTCTCATTTCTGAATGGGGAATCGACGCCAATCCTGAAAAAATTGGTAGTATACTCCGGATGAAACGTCCTGTGCGTGTGCATGATGTCCAGAAGCTTCCAGGATGCTTGGCCGCTTTAAGTCGATTCATCTCTCGCCTCGGTGAAAAGGCATTGCCTCTTTACCGACTGATGAAGAAGTCCGACAAGTTCGAGTGGACTCCAGAAGCTGATGCAGCGTTTACAGAGCTCAAAGCTCTACTCTCCACCCAGCCGGTGCTTGCTGCCCCAATCAGCAAGGAGCCTTTGCTGATTTACATTGCAGCCACAGGACAAGTTGTCAGTACAGTACTTACGGTCAAGCGGGAAGAAGAAGGAAAGGCCTTCAAAGTTCAGCGCCCAGTATATTATGTTTCTGAAGTTTTGACTCCTTCAAAGCAAAGATATCCTCATTACCAGAAGCTTGTATATGGGATTTATATGACCACCAAGAAGGTTGCACATTACTTCTCTGATCATTCCATTACAGTCGTCAGCGACGCTCCACTATCAGAAATTTTGCACAACAGAGATGCAACTGGTCGAGTGGCCAAGTGGGCGATTGAACTTCTTCCCCTAGATATCAAGTTTGAGGCAAAGAAAGCTATCAAGTCCCAAGCAATTGCAGATTTCGTCGTCGAGTGGATCGAACAGCAACTTCTGACTCAAGTTCACTCGGAGCACTGGACCATGTTCTTCGATGGATCTAAGATGTTGAATGGTTCCGGTGCTGGGGTAGTATTGGTTTCCCCCCAAGGAGATAAGCTCAGATATGTTCTCCAGATTCACTTCGATTCCTGCAATAACGAAGCAGAATATGAAGCACTTTTGTATGGGTTGCGCATGGCCATTTCACTCGGCGTCCATCGCCTCATGGTCTCTGGCCACTCAGATTTGGTGGTTAATCAGGTGATGAAAGAATGGGATGTCAGAAGTCCAGCTATGACTGGTTATTGCAATGCAGTGAGAAAGTTAGAGAAGAAATTCGAGGGGTTAGAGCTTCGTCACATCCCCCGACTGAAAAATCAAGTGGCTGATGATTTGGCAAAGATAGGCTCCAAGAGAGAAGCCATCCCCAGCAATGTGTTTTTGGAACACATCCACTCGCCATCAGTCCAAGAAGATCCTTTTACAGATGAAGCCCCGCAGCCAAAGAGTGCCACAGATCCGACTGAAGTTGAAATTCCGGTAGTGGTTGACCTAATCATGGAAGTTTTGGCAATCACCCCTGAATGGATGATATCGTACATCGCGTATATCCTAAGAAAGGAACTCCCGGAGGACGAAGAAGAGGCTCGACAGATCGTCCGTCGATCCAAGGCCTTTACAGTCATAAAGGGACAGTTGTAAAGAGAAAGCGCGACCGGAGTCGGTCAGAAGTGTATAACACCAGAAGAAGGTCAGATAATCCTTGATGATATCCACTCGGGGACCTGTGGTCATCATGCGTCCCCTCGGACCATTGTGGCTAAAGCATACCGAGCGGGATTTTACTGGCCAAGAGCGAATGAAATGGCAAAAGAGATAGTCGACAAGTGTGAAGGGTGCCAGTTCTACTCCAACATGTCGCACAAGCCTGCATCAGCCCTGAAGACCATTCCACTCGTCTGGCCCTTCACTGTTTGGGGACTAGACATGGTTGGCCCATTGAGAACAGGCAGGAGCGGTTTCACACATGTGCTTGTGGCAGTCGACAAGTTTACCAAATGGATTGAAGCTAAGCCTATCAAGAATCTTGATGCTTGCACTACTATCAGTTTCATCAGAAAGTTAACATTCAGATATGGAGTCTCGCATAGCATCATCACCGACAATGGGTCAAACTTTGATTCAGACAAGTTCAGAGCTTTTTGCGCCTCTCAAGGCACACGAGTCGACTACGCATCGGTCGCCCACCCCCAGTCGAATGGACAAGCAGAAAGGGCAAATGGTCTGATTCTCAAAGTACTAAAGCCTCGGCTGATGCGTGATCTCAAGCACGCAACAGGCGCTTGGGTCGACGAGCTTCCGTCGGTTCTATGGGGATTGAGGACTACCCCGAATCGGTCGACTGGAAGAACTCCGTTCTTTCTGGATTACGGAGCGGAAGCAGTCCTGCCGAGTGATCTACTTCACAATGCACCCCGAGTCGAGCTTTATACCAAAGATGAAGCAGAACAAGCCCGGCAAGACGCAGTCGACCTCCTGGAAGAAGAAAGAGAAATGGCTATGATCCGATCAACCATTTATCAGCAAGACTTGCGTCGATTCTATGCCAGAAATGTGAAGAGTCGAGCCTTCCAAGAAGGAGATTTGGTCCTCCGAGTGGATCAACAGAAACCACACAAGCTTGCTCCTACTTGGGAAGGTCCCTTCATCGTCACCAGAGTCCTCCACAATGGAGCGTATCACCTTTACAATGCCGATCGCCAGACCGATGAGCCACGAGCTTGGAATGCAGAACTACTCCGCCCCTTTCACACTTGAATTCTCACTCAGATGAGATGTAATAAGAAAAACTTCTGTAGTCTATTTATCAAAGACAAGAGCGTTACAAATTTTCCTATAATTGTTGTTGCTTTTGTTTGCGTGTGAAATCCCCCAGTGGGTGGCTTAGCAGCGAATCTGTTTCGCCTAAGTTTGTAAAAAAAATCCTATCGAGTGGCGAGCTAGACTCCCACTCAGAGGCTTAGCTGCAGCTCAGTGCTCGCCTACGTGTTTAAAAATCCTACTGAGTGGCGAGCCAGACTCCCACTCGGAGGCTTAGCTGTAGCCCAATGCTCGCCTAAGTGTTTAAAAATCCTACCGAGTGGTGAGCCAGACTCCCACTCGGAGGCTTAGCTGCAGCCCAGTGCTCGCCTAAGTGTTTAAAAATCCTACCGAGTGGTGAGCCAGACTCCCACTCGGAGGCTTAGCTGCAGCCCAGTGCTCGCCTAAGTGTTTAAAATTCCTACCGAGTGGCGAGCCAGACTCCCACTCGGAGGCT
>NC_057794.1:178749292-178749689 GCF_018294505.1 Triticum aestivum
GCTCGCCTAAGTGTTTAAAAATCCTACCGAGTGGCGAGCCAGACTCCCACTCGGAGGCTTAGCTGCAGCTCAGTGCTCGCCTAAGTATTTAAAAATCCTACCGAGTGGCGAGCCAGACTCCCACTCGGAGGCTTAGCTGCAGCCCAGTGCTCGCCTATGTATTTAAAAATCCTACCGAGTGGTGAGCCAGACTCCCACTCGGAGGCTTAGCTGCAGCCCAGTGCTCGCCTAAGTGTTTAAAAATCCTACCGAGTGGAGAGCAAACCTCCCACTCGGAGGCTTAGCTGCAGTTCAGTACTCGCCTAAGTTTGAAAAAATCCTACCGAGTGGAGAGCAGACCTCCCACTCGGGGGCTTAGCTGCAGTCCAGTACTCGCCTAAGTTTGAAAAAATCCTAC
>NC_057794.1:178749884-178857404 GCF_018294505.1 Triticum aestivum
CTCCCACTCGGAGACTTAGCTGCAGTCCAGTACTCGCCTAAGTTCTCTCACTAGAAGACTTAGCTGCAGTCAGGCACTCGCCTAAGTTTGAAAAAATCCTACCGAGTGGAGAGCAATCCTCCCACTCGGGGGCTTAGCTGCAGTCCAGTACTCGCCTAAGTTCTCCCATTTAGAGGCTTAGCTGCAGTCAGGCACTCGCCTAAGTTTGAAAAAATCCTACCGAGTGGAGAGCAATCCTACCACTCTGGGGCTTAGCTACAGTCCAGTACTCGCCTAGGTTCTCTCACTAGGAGACTTAGCTGCAGTCTGGCACTCGCCTAAGTTTGAAAAAAAATCCTACCGAGTGGAGAGCGATCCTCCCACTCGGGGGCTTAGCCGCAGTCCAGTACTCGCCTAAGTACAAAACACATCTCAATCCTCAAGGACGATGAGGGGCGGGTCGACTGCCACCTTCTCCTAGAGAGCTTTGCCACAAATACAAGACATGGGTCGACTGCTTCCCTCTCCTTCGGAACTACGCTGCGAGTGCAAAAGTTGTCTCCAATGAAGAATGGGTTCACTCAGCAGGAGATTCATAAAGATATTCAACGGTAAACCAAGTTCAGATAAATTCTAAAGGTTCCAGACCACAGATCGAAGTACTCGGGCATGCAGCCCAAAAAAGTTTAATGGTTACAAAAACCACTCGGCATTCCGAGGCAAATTTAAGGTGGGACATAAGAGTTTGTTCACTCCGCGGGAGGAGGGATGGCAGGCTCGGCGAACTCATCCAGGTCGACGCCGTCGGCTATCCGAGTGGCTGCAGCGATGAAAGTCTCCATAAAGGTTCAGAAGTCATGCTTCTGGGTGTTGGCGACCTTGATTGTTGCCAGCTTGTCTTGTCGCACCTCCTTGGAGTGGACACGAACCAAGGACAGAGCCACATCAGCGCCACACCGAGCAGAAGACTTCTTCCACTCCTGCACTCGGTCAAGGATTCTGTTAAGTCGAGTCATCAGAGACTCGAGATCGTTTTGGAGCGTAGCCTCTGGCCAAAGTGCCGGGTCGATCCGTGACATGGCGACCTTCAGTCGAGCCAAGTAGTCCACGGCACCGTCGATGCGAGATTCCAGTTGGAGCAGATTCATGGCAGTTTCATCTTTCACGGGAGAGTTGATTGGATCCAAACCTGGTTCGATCCGCCCAGTCTCCTCTTCAAAGTTCTGGCAAAACTCTGCATTCACGATCCAAGGATAAGTCAATTTTCATACACTGAGTCGACACAAAAAAAACACCAGTCGGAACTGAATGTGCACCTTCAAGCTTGATGTACAACTTCTTGGCGAGGCTCCTCAAGTAGCTCTCCAGATCGTCCCTCCTGCGAGCGATGCCTTCCATCTTTTCGTTCAGGTTGAGGTTATCCTTCTTCCAACGTGTACACTCCCTGTTGGCTTCATTCAGAGCGGTCTTCAGCCTGGTATTCTCTTCTTCTAACTGGCCGACCGAAGCCAGCTTCTGTTCGGCCAGAGCGGTCTTGTCGTCAGCCTCCTTACGGGCAGCAGCCAAGTCCTGACCCTTCTTCACTAGAGCTTCTCTCAGTTTTTCTGCAGAGAAATGATGATTGATTCGGAAATAGCAGAAGGGTACTCAAGCCTAAAAACTAGCCAGTCGACAAAATCGTCTTACCTGCGGCGCCGTCTCTGACCTTTTGCAGCTCTGTCCTGGCCAGCTCCAAATCAAGGTTCAGTTGAATCTGCTGCTTCTCCAAGTCAGCAAAGCAAGCTCCAAGATCGCAAGATTTCTGAAATCAAAGGGGAGAAGTTATCGTTACAACAAAAAAACAACAAAGGCAATAAATACTAAGACTACGATCGACTGCCAGCAGTCCACCATAGTCTCGGGGACTACACCCAGTGGGTGCACTTAGCGTGCCCCACCGGTTCTGATCCCACTCGACCGGCCCGCCGAAGTCGAGTTCAAAAAAAAAGAGAGAGAAAGAAAGTAGAACTCAGACTACAGTCGACTGCCAGCAGTCCACCATAGTCTCGGGGACTACACCCAGTGGGTGCACTTAGCGTGCCCCCACCGGTTCTGATCCCACTCGACTGGCCTGCCGAAGTCAAGTGGAAGAGACAAACTACCAATTTGGTTTATACATTCAGCAAAATACAAAGACTACAGTCGACTGCCAGCAGTCCACCGTAGTCTCCACTAGTCCAAAACTTCAATCGACGCACCTAGTGGGTGTACAGACGCAAAGATTTTCGGAAAGAATCTTCAGATAGCCGACTAACTTGAACGTTTCTCTGGAGAGCCGAGCTGGCATCATAGGCGGCTTGGCTGGCGTCCCGCACCATCTTCATCTTCTCCATCATAATGCCCGCTTGGCGTATGGCTTCCGTAGCAGCATTCACCTCGTCCTCTGGGACATGATGGGTCGCAAAAACTGAAGGCGGGTCGACAGGGGCCTGAGCAGTCGAAGAAGAAGGCAAGGCACTCGACAGGGGCTCCGCGAAGGTAACAGAACCCCGATTGACATCACCAGTGTCCTGAACGACTGGTTCCGCCCTCGGCATCGACTGTAGCGCCTCACTTGCAGGAGCTCGCTTACTCTTCCTCGTCAAAGACCTCTCGGGCTCTTCATCATCATCAGGGAGGTCAATAATGTTGGGAGCTATGCAAAGTTCAAATTGCCAAAATCACGTCACCCAATGATGCACGACGTAGTTCAATCGACCAAAGAAAGATAGTATGGCGGAAATCATACCTGGATTAGAAGTGACCACATCCTCCATCACCTCATCATCATCCCTGTAAGATGAGGTCCCGGAAGTGGCAGCGCTAACAATTCCAAAGTTCATCCAGTTAAAACAAGAAAAACAAACAGCGCAGAGCGTCGAGTGAATACAAGGAGAGAGACTCATGCGGAGGCGACAGGGATATCGATCTTGATCTTTGGCAGTGCCTTCCGAGTCTTTGGCTCTGCAACTTTGGGGTGCTTTGGCGCTTTCTCAGTCGGGGTTGGTGAAGAGACCCGAGGACGCTTCGAAGACTGGCCAGCCTGAGCAGTTGCCTTGTCGCGGGCACTCGGCCGTTCTTGGTCAATCTTGGATCGTCTCTCTATGCGAGGAGGCGACTCGACTTCTTCCCCATCACTTGAGTCATCACTTCCACCATCCCCTTCACCATCAGAAGTCCACTCGCCACTTTCGCCACCACTCGCCTCGCCTTCCAGAGCTTGCTCTTGCTCCCCGTTGGGCATTGAATACATTTCAGTAATGGCCTGAAAGAAAGCAGGGAGAACAAAGTCAGTCGACGCAATACAGACAGCTGCGCGAGTGAATTCGGATTACAAGCAAAAACTCAGAATCAGACCTGCTCTGGTGCACGCGACTTGTCGAATGGGGGAACTCTCCTAGCTCCTCTGGGATTGTCTTTGTTCCCGGTAATGATCGACAGCCACTTCTCCAGCGTGTCGTCATCGACCTCCTCCGGGTAGATCCGAGTGGAGTCTTCTAGACCCGAATACATCCAGATTGGGTGGTCTCGGGCTTCGAGAGGCTGGATGCGCCGCTGAAGGAAGACCTCCAAGAGATCCATACCAGTGACCCCGTCACGAATGAGCTGGACCACTCGGTTGACCAACACCTTCACGTGCGCCTTCTCCTCCGGGAGCACCTTCAAAGGGGAGGGTTTTTCCACTCGGTCCATGGTAAAGGGAGGGAGGCCAGTCGATTGCCCTGGCGTCGACTGGTCTTTGCAGTAGAACCAGGTCGACTACCATCCGCGAACTGAATCGGGAAGAATCATGACCGGAAAGGAGCTTTTTCCCTTGTCTGGATGCCAAGACCCCCACACGTCTGGATCACTTGGGTCCTCTCGTCACTCGGATTAGCCTTTTTCACTGTCTGGGAGCGACAAGTGAAAATATGCTTGAAAAGACCCTAGTGAGGTCGACAACCCAAGAAGTTCTCACACAAGGAAATGAACGCGGCAAGATAAACGATTGAGTTGGGGGTAAAATGGTGGAGTTGAGCCCCAAAGAAGTTCAGAAACCCTCGGAAGAAAGGATGAGGAGGCAAGGAAAACCCACGGTTGACGTGGGTGGCAAGAAGAACGCGCTCACCCTCCCGGGGTTGCGGCTCGGACTCCTTCCCCGGAAGCCGCGCCGAGTCGTAGGGGATCAGCCCTCCCTCGGCCAGGTCATCGAGGTCTTCTTGGGAGATCCTCGAGTGGATCCAGTTGCCCTGGATCCAACCCTTCGGCAGGCCAGTCCACGAGGAAGATCCGCCCCGGCTTGTCGCCTTCCCCTTTGACCTTGCCGTCGCCTTCTTTGCCCGCTCTAGAGCCGCTGTCTTCTCCTTCACCATTGTCGCCGACGAGACGCGTGTGGCGCGGTGGCGCTAGAGCAAGAGCGAGCGCAGAGAAGAGGCGTGAGGAGGAGAAGAGATAATGGGGCGCACTGTTCGGGAGACTCCGGTCCAACGCCTTATTTGAGGCCGCTTCCGAGTGGCTGACAGGTAGGCCCAGATGGCTCTGTCAAAACCCGTAACGACCGCATGAGCGATACGTGGCGAAAAAGGTGGCGCGGGGATCGAGGCGGCTCCGCTCTATCTCGTCCGATTACTGCGGCCTCCCCCGTCCCGCGCGCTTCCCAAAATTCGGATCCCACTAAATCCGCGGGCAGCAAATAACTAGTCAGACCAAAGATCTCCTCCGCACCGTCACTCGGAGCCTTACAAGTAAAGAAACCCACATGGCGAAGAATTAAGAATGGATCAAGGCGACTGAAAAGGGAGTTGCTGTCATCACTCAGGTCCGTTGATCTGAAACAAGATATGCTCACGGCATAGAAAACGAGTCGGAGAAGTCCTCAACTCCTCCCCACTCAAACCTCGATCCATTCGGGGGCTAATGATGAAGCTATGTACCTAGGGTAGGGTCACGGACCTGTCCTAACTGACCTACCCAAGGACACCTCTAGAATAAATCACCTTTCAATCGACTTGGAGGTGTTCCACTCGACAGACTCGAAGACATTCGACCAAGAAGCAATTACTCG
This sequence comes from Triticum aestivum, assembly GCF_018294505.1. Taxonomy (NCBI): domain Eukaryota; kingdom Viridiplantae; phylum Streptophyta; class Magnoliopsida; order Poales; family Poaceae; genus Triticum; species Triticum aestivum. The sequence goes on from NC_057794.1 coordinate 178,754,926, forward strand.
ACCAAGATCCAACCACTCGACGGCCAGGAGACCTAAAGTCACTCCGCACGCTAACGGTCGGTCATTAAGTAGCTTTTATGGTCATCATAGAACTTTATTACTAGCGTTATCAGTAACGTCCTACCTTAATGTACATTGAACCCTTCGTAACGTGGGCTGGCCGGGGTCCTGGCGCACTCTATATAAGCCACCCCCCTCCTCCGAGACAAGGGTTCGCACCTCTGTAACTCATACACACATAATTCAGTCGACCGCCTCCGGGCTCCGAGACGTAGGGCTTTTAGTTCTTCCGAGAAGGGCCTGAACTCGTAAACCTTGCATCCTTACAACCTCTCCATAGCTAAGACCTCGCCTCTCCATACTTACCCCCCTACATCACTATCAGAGTTAGAACCACGACAACGTGCGCAGGCGGTTCGGAGTCCGTGGCCGTGGAAGAATCCGGCAGTTTGGCGTCAGAGCTCTCGTGAAGGGTAAGGTCGATACTCGGCTCGATTGCCGATGAAAACGTGGCCTCCGCGGCGGGGTCTATCCACCCGTCACTGGATGGCGCAATTGGCTCCGATTTGAGGGTTGGACCGGTCACTGGTGCGATCTCCCAAACATTATCCGATGGTAGAGCTAAGTCGTGCTCATCGTGACCGTGCAGCGCACTCAGCAAGGGCTCGAATCCATCGAAGATCAAGTCTCCGTGGATGTCGGCTGTGTAGTTCAAGTTTCCAAATCTGACCTGATAGCCAGGGGCATAGCTCTCGATGTGCTCTAGATGGCCAAGCAAGTTGGCCCGCAGTGCAGAGCCGCCGAATACAAAGATCTGTCCAGGGAGAAAGTCTCACCCTGGACTGCATCGCTATCGATGATCGAAGGAGCCATCAAGCCTAATGATGACGACACAGAGGAACTCTCAATGAAAGCACCAATGTCGGTGTCAAAACCGGCGGATCTCAGGTAGGGGGTCCCGAACTATGCGTCTAAGGTGGATGGTAACAGGAGGCAGGGGACGCGATGTTTACCCAGGTTCAGGCCCTCTTGATGGAGGTAAAACCCTACGTCCTGCTTGATTATTCTCGATAATATGAGTAGTACAAGAGTTGATCTACCACGAGATCAGAGAGGCTAAACCCTAGACGCTAGCCTATCGTATGATTGTCTGTTGTCCTACGGACTAAAACCCTCCGGTTTATATAGACACCGGAGGAGGCTAGGGTTACACAAGGTCGGTTACAAAGGAGGAGATATGCATATTCGTATTGCCTAGCTTGCCTTCCACACCAAGTAGAGTCCCATCCGGACACGGGACAAAGTCTTCAATCTCGTATCTTCATAGTCCAACAGTCCGCCCAAAGGATATAGTCCAGCTGTCCGGAGACCCCCTAATCCAGGACTCCCTCACTCCCCGTTGTGTTCTCTAGCCTAATTTTGTTGATTTCATCCTAAATTCCGAAAATCCCCACTAAAAATAGCCCCATTTTTTTGTGATTTGTTGGTTTGATGAGGTTTTGTTGGATTTGATCCATGGATTTGCTTGGTTTCGAGTGGATCTAGCATATCCCCAAGTTTCCCCACTTTCCATCCACGAAATCCATCAAATTTTTCCCTTGAAATCATCAATTTCCGCCCCAAATTCAAAAATTTCCACCCCAAACGAGATCTAGAATCGTCAGGCCGGACATCCGGGCCTCAGGCCGGACATCCGGGCCATCGGGCCGGACATCCGTGCCCCAAGCCGGACATCCGCCTCCTGGAGTGCCAAATATGCACGGTTCTGCACATTAGCTCCCGGATTTCCGGCCCCGAGCCCGAATGTCCGGCCCCTGGCATTTCAGCCTTCGGTGTTTCATTGTTTTGACCATAACTAATTCATCCGGAGTCCGTTTTTGACGTTCTTTAGCTCGTTTTGAAGATCTTGACATCCCCCTTCCCACAAAACTACTACCATCACCATTTGACTCCATCAAATTTTGGAACTTTGGCAGCTTTGCCTAGGGCTTCCACCACAACCTCTGCATAACCACCACCGACGTTGCAACCTAACCAATTTTGTCCCCCTTAGCATTAGTGGTTGTTTGAGTTGTGATTTGAGTCTCCTAAGGTTTTTTAGCTACTTAGGGATGGTTGCTTCTTCATCAACCACCAACACCACCATAACTTCCGCATAGGCTTACACACAGTACACTTCCGCCACCGCAACTTAACAAAATTTTGTTTGTGTTGTGAGTTGTGTCTCCTAAGGTGTTTCGGCTACTTAGGGACCGTGCTTCCAACTTCGACACCATGTATAGTCCACCGCCTTACCCTCCATTTACGCATTGCGTACTCCACAATCCATCATTGCCATTCCGCAATCCCATTGAGCTTCCGCAACCACCATCGCATTCCCGCTACCACCATTTGAAATTTGAGATTTTGAGTTCACGGTTTTTCCGTTTCCTAAGGTGTTTCGGCTACTTAGGGATGATTCTCCATCATCTTGGTATCTCAATAAAGATTACCGCCACTCATCATCGACACGGACGGTAACCTCCATATCATCTTGGTATCGTGGTATCCCTCCATTGTATATTCCCTTGCCATTGCATTGATAACCCCTAGCCCATTTTGCGTCACTTGCCTATCGAGACTAGCCATTTTAGTATTGCCGGCAGCGTTACTTGTGCACATTAGTGATCTACACCATACATTGAATACATACCATATCATATCGGTATCATATCATCCCTTGTGCCTCAAGTTTGTTCCCGCATATACACAATAGCTATCTTGGTTTGTGCATTTTGCAAAGTGGCCATACAAAAAAAGAAGAATAAAGCTTTTAAGCAAAAGAGACAAAGCAAAGAAGCTTGTAAGCAAGTGCCATAGCATCATACCACATTGCATATAAGATCATCTTGGATCATAACACCGGGAGCCATATATACATAGCAAACTTGGGATAGAAGTCGTTGCATTTTTGTCTCCTATAGGTTGTGCACAAGCGTCGTATCCGCCTATAGAGCAATCGTGCTAGCATCTCTCTTGAGTTGTGCAACACGAGCGTTTTCCGTGGATTCGACATTTTGTGCTCATTCCTTGGTTGCACGACCCCTGTGTGTGTGTTTCCGTGTGCCATTCATTGTTATTGGTCTACTTGTTACACTTGCGAATTTGTGAATCTCTTTCAACATTATTGACTCTTGCTAACATTTTACATCAAATTTTTGTGCCACTATCCTCACCGAGCTCCACCGTAAGCCTTATTTGTGTAGGTGTGAGAAACCGACAAGAATTGGACCAATTGTGCTATTTCCTTGTCCACATTGGAGTGATCATTGATCTACTTTCAACTTCGGTCAAGGTACATTTGGTATTCGTTCTTCTCTTTCCACCACTCACATTTTTCTCTTGGAGTGATGGATAGGCAAGGCATTTCATATTCGGTCTAAAACAACAATGACGAGTTTGATGCCATGAAAAACTCCAATGACGCCAAGATGCAAGCTCAAATGGAGGAGATCAAAGCCCTCATCAAGTCCTACAAGCGGTCTTCCTCATCTTTGAGAAGACGCTCAAGAGCACAAGCCTCCGAGCTACCATCTCCGGCAAGGTCACATCGGCATCGACACCATCACCACCACGAACATGAAGGTCAAGAGCTCAACACCAACAACTGCTCAACGACTTCACCATCGCCCTTGGCATCTTCGCCAAGCGACTTCAAGGCATCTTCACCTTCGGATATACGGCATCTTCGCCAACAAGCACCTCAAGACTACGCTCAAGAGAAGCTCCCCGAGCTAAAGTCCGTGACTTCCACGAGCTACTACGACCTCGACATCGACCATGAGATTCCTTTCTATGGGACTCTATAACCCGAGGAGTATCTCGAGTGGGAGCGTTTGATGGACGACTACCTCAAGCTACATCATGTTCCTCCCGAAGATCAAGTGAAGTGCGCCACAAGGAACTTCCACGACTACGCGTCCACATGGTGGCTTCATGCACCTTCAGAGACCTATGACATGAGTTGGCCCAAGACGAAGAGAGCATTGTGGCATGAGTTCGTGCCTCCAACCTACACGGAACAACTTCAACGCCAATTGGAGAACACCATCCAAGGATCCAGGTCCATTGACGAGTACTTCAAGGAGATGAAGATTTCCTTGCGACGAGCCGGCATGGACGACCCAATTTCGATGAAGTTCCACTACATGATGGGATTGCACAATGACATCTCCAAGACGATCTTCCTCGAGAACTGCAAGTCCCTCGACGACAACTACATTGGTGCTCTCAAGGCGGCACAAGAACTCATGAAGGCCAAAGCTTCTCCACCCCAAGATCACTTCGCGACGACCAAGCTCCATGAGAACGAGCATGAGGCTAGTACCACCATGATGTCCAAGCCCGACGAGCTCCAAGTTGACGCTAACAAGTTCGACTTCACCGCCATCCCTCTTTGTGGCATTGATGATGCCGAGTCCTCCATGACTCTTTTTCAAGATGGTGCAGCGACGAGTACAACTACGGAGACCCTCAAGGACCAAGCTTTGGAGGCGAGCGACAAGGTGGGGAGCAAGGATGATGCTTCCATCTTAGGAGGCGAGTGTGATGATGTGCCATCTTCGTCCTTCATCCATGGCAACGACGATAATATGGTTGAGCATGAGATTTTCCCTTCGACCACGGCGACATATGATGACTTGAGTGGCTTTTGCCACCATATTGAGAGTGAGAGTGACTTCACCACTAGCCCCATATATGACGAGTTGCCCCAATTCCCATGTGAGGAGAGCCACAACCCCCACCACTTGAGTGAGATGAGTGACTCCACCATATTTGACATTGAGTGCACCTACCTTGAGCGAGTGAGTGAACCACCACATAGAGAGAGTGAGAGAGTTGATAGGTCATGTGAGGCCACTTTCAACACTAACGACTTGACCTCTACCTCTATTGTGTCTTCTCATTTGGTGCTAGGTACCATCTATGACAACGCGCTGATTCGCGATGACTTCGTCCTCCCTTTGTACAAGACGATGGCCATGGTGGAATATGATGCACCCCCCACATGGTTCCATCAAGATGTAGATGACCACCATTTGGTCTTTCCCACCTCACCTACACCACATGAGTGGAATGACAAAGGTAACATAGGTGAAGGTGATGCTCTAGTCCCACTAGTGCACATTCTTGACGTTGATTGCTTGCATGATGTTGATCAACCTATTTCCACGCTTCATACTAGTGTGACTTCCCCATGCAATAATTTACCCATTTATGATGAGTATGATGATTGCCATGTGGAGTCTGTTAGTTGTGATGCCATGTTACATAGGATTTCTTGTGCTAATTCTCTCGGTCACATCATGTTTGGCAATCCGCTTGACTTGTCATATGCTATGCATGAGATCAATCATATGTCATATTTGAAATCTCTTCAAAGTGACTATGCATATGCTATTAAAATAAACCCAATTTGCACATATGGCATAGATGACAAGCCCATGGTTATTGGCATTTGTTTTTCTTGTGATGATATTGATATGCTCCCATTGCATCATTTATCTCATATGCCAGGCCATGAACACCTAGCTTCGGATATGCATTGTTTTGGATGTTGTCCATTTTCTCCATATGATGTTTCCAATATTGCTCATGAGGAGACCCCCATAGTTTCCTCATACATTTTAGGAGATTTTGATCACTCCCATCCATTGCATGATCCTTATACTTGTATGCTCAATTTGCACCCCATCGTGTTATACACAATAACTATTCTTTCATGATGGATGACATGTTCATATACCATGCATCAAATTTCTTCGAGCATTGCTTATCTTGTGCTAACTCACACGTACACATACACATCATGATGGATGATGTGTACATTTACCACACACACAATCTCTTTCGTTTGTGTCTCTTTTGTGTAGGTACCCATGAATTCTTGTCAACCTCGCAACCCCAGGAGTTGACAAAATGAGCTCTAGAGAGCAATGATGACTTGGGATTCCATGGATTGTCTTTCCCACCGCTCTCTTCACGCAAAGACTTCGCTCATTTATTCTCCTTGGCTCTCACTTGGCTATGGGTTATTGTCCATTACATATTATATGCCCATCTTGCGATGTTCACTTTGCATGATATGCTCATTACTATGCCTTTGCCATGCATTCGTGACCCATGCTTTGCATTACACATGATGATTGATTCTCATACTTGTATGTGCATACACAAGCTTGGTGGAGATATCACTTGTTATTGCCATGTTTGCTTTGTGCCCCATGCCTATGATGATACTTTCATCTTGCTTTCTATTCGTGCTTGTGATATGTCATGTGCATTGCCTTTGCCTATTATTTGCTCACATGACATGATTGCCATGATTTCCTCTAGGGTGTTGCATCTTCACTCCACTAGTTTGCACGACATGATTGATATGCTTGCTTATGTTGCATCACCAATGATTCATACTTGCTCATTTCATGCGGTTGATGACAACCATCTACATGCTTTGCACGACATGATTGTTATTGCTTCTTGTCATATCTCTCCATATGTTGCCTCTCTCATGCTAGATGATTTGCCATGTATTGAGTGCAATTATGCCTTTAGTCTTGATAGTGAGTTTGCCCCCATAGCATTCTCACATATATTTGGAGATTTTGACATATTTCTTGTGAAGCATGCTTGCCTTCCTTCTTTGCACCATATACCTCGTGCCATGAATATTGCCATTTTTGCATCATATTATTCATGCACTTGTGCTTCTAATGGTTATGTGCAAAAGAAGAGAACCATCATGATGGATGATGTGTTTATCTACCATGCGCATACATTCTTTGCTTTCTTGTGTGCATGTGTAGGATACTTGGACTTTGTGTCGACTTCGGCTTCATGTGAGTTGACCATTCGAGCTCTTGAGAGCAAGCCGCATACATTCAACAATGACTCGCTTCTACACCACCTTTCATACCACTTCGGCATTGTGAAGGATGCACAAGGACACACCTTCAAGGTGATATCTTTCTTGAGCATGGATATGATGGATCATACTACTTGTGTTGCTTGCACCATGAGACTTCTTGTTCATATTGAACCACTTGATTGCACACATGTTAGAGATATTGCTTCCACTTGTCACTCTCACCGTTCCATGCATCATGATATATATGCCTTGTGTGTTACATCCAATTCTTGGATTACTTGCTCCTCTCATATGATTGGTTGCAACAATGTCATCACTTCACATATGCCATGTCCCATTGATTGCTACATGCTTGCCATGATTGCCTCACACATGATGAACAATTGCTCTTTCCATTGTGTTGAGTGCCACATGATATTCACTACACCCAATGCACATTATGCTTGGATTGTCTTGCACTTGACCCATGTGTTTAGACACTTCATTTTATTTGGTGTTGTGAATGATTCCTATGCCTACCATAGACCTTTCATTGAGCAATTTTCCCATGCTTGATATGATCTTGAGGTAGATGCTTATTCTCTTGTTACACATATTTGCATCACTACCTCACAGTTACATGCTTGTCCCATGATATCTTTGATTGTGCTCAATTTATATGCTTATATGCCATGTCACAATCCTTTGTCAAACCATATGCTTTGCATGATGACGACACTAGTTTGGTGAATCACCTCTTGAATGCGTGGTTTTGCACTAACGCTAACCACATTTGTTTTTCCAAGTGTTTGTTGTCTTTGCTACTTGTGAAGGAATCCCAAGATGGTGCGACATTGGAGAGTGCCCATTTCGAGGTTCAAGATGACGAGAACTTCGTGATCAACCACTCCTACATGGCGACGCCATCTCTTTACCATGGTGATTTGGATTTCGATCCGAGGTCGGATCTTTCCCAAGGGAGGGGAGATGATGCGGAGCATCCTATGGACATCACCATGTCAAGAGTCCGTTTGGCAAGTGACACGTGCGGCATCTACTTCACATACGTAAAGGTAAATCATCTCCTTTACACGTGCTCACTTGACCCCTTTGAGGATGGTATACTACTTGACACTTCTCCTGTGTGCATGCATAGGTATTGTCGGAGCTTCACGGATGTTGAGGAGGAGTGCAAGCGCCAAGGAACAACTACACCATCCGCGAGGGAAGCATGGAAGCGACGACGGAAGAAGACAGAGAACAGCTCCCAGGCCCCGGACATCCAGCCTCGCTAGCCCGGACATCCGGCCGTTCCCGAGCCCCCGGACATCCGGCTCCTAGCCCGGAAATCTGGCCCCTCCGAACCCGAGAGCAGCAAGTGCCACCACTTCAGCCCGGACATCCGGCCTCCCCAGCCCGGACATCCGGCATCGCCTGAAAGCCCGGACATCCGGCCCGACCAGCCTGGACATCCGGCCTCCCCTGTCTACGCACAGTGAAGGGCCGAGGCCCGTGTATCCCTTCTCCCCCTAGACTATATATACTCCACCTCGTCCAACTTTCTAGGGTTAGCGTTGTGTTAGCTCATTTGTGAGATAGAGCTTTGCTCATCCATATCGGATCTACTCCTTGAGAGAGACTGCAGACCCTCTTCGGAGAAGATCCACCTTGGATTCAAGACCTCCTTGCAGAGAAGATCATCAAGACCCCCTCTTGGGCGGCCCCCTAAAGACCTCCTCACGGAGAAGACCGTTACCTCTTGTATCGTCCGTTGTTGACTTTGGATCGTGTATCTTCCCCTTTGTACTCGAGGATCTACCACATGTGTGACTATTTGTTGTTGGTTGAGTGATTCTCTCATGATTTCCCTCGTTTCCCCCGTCGTGTTCCTCGTGTTCTTCACGGGATCCGCTCCTTTCGTGAAAGATCGGGCGATTAGGGTTTTACCCTACATTAAGAGTCGTGGGCTTGTATGCATTCAATGATTTTAGACTACTTAGCATAACATGCATTGGTCAATTCTCTGCACGCAATTGTATTGATTAGCAAATAAACATCAAGTTCTCTATTTTCCCCCACCTAGGTCGCCGGTACGCAGGGAGTATGAAAAATGCTTGTTTCATATTTGGATGCTCCAACGCATGTGCATAATTATCAAATTGAGAACCATGCAACCATGGGAATTTGGAGCGACTTGGTACAAATAACTGCGACTGATTATATCAGTATTCTAACTGCCTACCAAGGCGGTCAGATAGTACGTCAATCCCGGCCACGCTACACACTTGCACACACTCTGCAATCTCACTTTCTGGTTGTTTGTATACGTAGCGCAGCCATGTCGAGCCACGGCGAGGACGGCAGTTTCGCCAATAGTCTGGCACCCGATGATAGGTCAACATCGGAATCATCCCGCTCATCTTCCATGAGTTCGAGGTCAAGCCCAGACCTCCATTTTATTCGGATCATGGAAGGGACACCGCCACCCGAGTCGTCAAATGACAAACAGACGGACGAGGAGCCGCCGGTGGATGAAGAACAAGACGGCGATGATGATGACGAGGAATGGTTAAACGAGGAGGAGGAGGAGGAGGAGGACAACGACAACGACAATAATGACGATGACGACGGTGGCAGCGATGAAAACCCAACGGTCAGCGGCAAGAAGTTTCCTCGCCAAGATGATGTCATGGGGCCATCCAACAACAACAAGAAGAAGGACTAAATTAAGCAAACTGTATATATCTCTATCACTGGTACGTGTCGGTGCTATACAAACGGTTTTTAACCCCTTTTCGCGACAACATTTGGAACCGTCACCTAGTGAGTGACGGCGATAGGGGGGTCCTTCCCACACGACCTAGAAACTGTCGGGGTATGCCCTCCAGGCACACATGCTCGGCAAAATGAGTTCGTGTGCGACCGGCGAGCACTCAAATACGGAAATACGTACAGTAGAGCTAAAAAATACAATTATACATGTGAAATTGTTTCCGGTCGCAAGTACATCCCACACAGTCAGTCCCTGCTAAATGTTTCTGTTCATATGTACATCCCACACACTCGCTCCAAGGAAAATGTTTCCGTTCATAGGTACATCACACAGAATTTTTCCTGTTAAATCGTTTGTGATAGTGTTGCCATTGCACATGATATTAACAACTTTATTGTTTGCATTAGTGAATGCATCACACATGGTCCGTAGAAGAAACTGTGTGGAAAAGGTTGTGCATCACACACAGTTTTTATGTGTTAAACGTTTGCGCAAGGTGGCCTAATGCAAACAGTTTTCAAGATAAAGTCGTGTGTGATTGTTCATTGATCCAACACGGTTTATTCCAAGAAACTATGTGTGTTACCCGAGGACATCACCCATGGTAGTTTTTCAATAACTGTTTGCAATAGCAAAACCCAATTAGCAGGCTAATTCGCCATTAGCAAGCTAATTGCCCTATTATTAATAATCCATTTATTAATATAATTTACATTCATATTAAGTACATAATATATTTCGTTTCCATATTAAGCAAGCAGAATTTCATAATTGAAATACATCAGAGTACAACATGATATAGCTTCAGCACTTAGCTACCCCATTACACAACTGCACCAGCACCAAGTTTCACATGCAACATGTAGAACCTTTTGAAATTAGCATCATAGACGGTATATAGACAAATCCATCTAATCTGCAAAACTGCAGCAGTGGAAGGCGAATATTGGTCCTTCATTCATGTTGAAGGTCTTTGCAACTTTAGGCCAGTGCATGTGGATGATTGACCGTCCGTCCTTCGTCCTCTTCAGAAACACTTCAATATTGAACCATGGGTGTTGTATGAAAACCTTCCTCACCTCCTGACCATAGAGGTGGTTTGAGAGGTAATCATCAGTGAACTGCTTTGGAAAGGCCAGAGAACAAGGATGTGCATAAATATCTTCTCTATATTGGACATGGGGCAAAGGAATAAAAAAAGGCAAGGTATAATAGTTAGTAACATCTTGTAGTGAACTGATGTCTTCTTCATTGTGTAGACAAAGATCTTCTTATTTTTTCGCTAATTTCTTTATCCTAACAATTTTTCTGAGTTTCTTGACTTGATTGATATTCATGGACAAGTCATTTCCCCATAAGCAAAAATGGTCGAACAGTGGGTCAAAACCTCTGATAGCAGGACCTACATGTGCAAGACCAAATTGTTAAAAACCTAAATATTAGAATGGTTCCTGCCATTTCACAATAACAAATGAACCAAACGTTAGCTGAGCACCACATTGCACCAGATCAGACAGTTAACCAAACCAAGCATGCTTAACAACTTGGAAATATAGCAATTGTATTTTTTCTCATGTATTTAGTACAGCCAACTTCAATTTATTTCTCATATGGTATACAATAACAAAATGCATCCACAACAATTGAACATGGCATTGCAGAATTGAACCATGCAGCTAAGTAAACACCACAACAAATGAACCAAATGTTAACTGAGCACCATATTGCACAATATAACATACTCCTAATAGAAGATCAGAAAGTTAACCAAACCAAGCATCCTTAACAACTTGGAAATATAGCAATTGTATTTGTCTCTCATGTATTTAGTACAACCAAATTAGATTTATTTCTCACATGGTTTACAATAACAGAATGCAGCCACAACAATTGAACATCGCATTGCAGAATTGAACCAAATAGTTAACTAAACACCACAACAAATGAACCAAACGTTAACTGAGCACCACATTGCACCATATAGCATACCCCCTGTAACATCCCAAATTTCCAATTTGGAATGTTATACATAGGTCATCATATGCATATCATATTTCTTTTGCATTCTTGCTTTGCGATCCTGAAAATACTAAGCAACTCAAGGACCCACGAAGAGAGTTGGGGATTTCACCGTTTACATATTTGAATTTTCTCAAATATCGAAACAAGGATCGTTTTGGTTTTATTATTTTTCTCCCCAAAAATATTTCATAATAAAATATATGAGAGGAGATAATATGACTTCTCCAAACTAAATGAAATATTGGAGGAAAAATGTTAAAATCAAATAAATAATTTTATTCGCATTTTATTGCTATTTTATTTGAATTAGAAAAATATGTATTTTTCAAAATTCCATTCTTAGCCCAAATAAATGTTCACTTTGTCTGAAATATTATTAGAGGACCGTGAAAATTTATTACAGGATTTTTGGACTCCATTTGGTATTTCTTTTATTAATTTTTACTCCGTTTTTTTAAACTTCCAACCGACCTAACGGGCCATGCCCGAGCGAGACTCCGTCCAGCCAGGTTTTATTTCGGTTATTTTTCCGGTTTAGTTTATTTGACGAACATTCGTTCGTTTAGAGTTGTTAGTGGACGATTTTCGTTCGTTTTTCACCAGTCTTTTCTTTTTATTTTATTTTCGGCTAGGGACCTATCCGTGATTATTTTTATCGCATATTAGCCCCTGATCTTCAAACCCTCATAACTTTTCAACCGTTTGTCCAAATCCAGTGAAACCAACGCCAACATCTTTGTCTCGAACCCCTCTTTCTGTTTAATCAACTTGAACAAGGTTTTGATAATTTAAAATTTGGTTTCAAGCATATTTGTTTTCGAAGTTCTTTTGACCATAGTTTCAGTTCCTTAGTTTCAATTCGATTGATTCTTTTTGCAGATCGAATCTATTTAGTTGTATTTTCAGATTCAATCTTCTTATTTGAGTTTTACCCGTGCATCTTTGCTTGATTGCTTATGTATGCTATTGTTTGTCTGTGATAGAATTCCCGGAGTTCGTAGCGTGCTACTATGAGTCACTAGGTTTTGCGGATCATGAGCAAGGCAAGTAACACATTGATCATACTCTTCTCTTACCCAGTTTTTATGCATTAGTTACAACCCTCAAACATTGCATGAGAAGGATCTCTTAACATGTGGGTTTTGGGAAGTAGATGATGAGGTAGAACCTATTTCCCTTTTATTATCAAACCTTGGGAGTTACTTCTACGTTATGCTTATATTGCCATGCTATGCTCGTAGACGTGGATTGGGTTTGAGTGTATCTATGACAGATGTGAGATGGTTAATTAATGGTTAACTTAAGGTGGCTACTTAAACACACATCTGGGTGGATTGGTTGCAGGCACCTGGAGAATCCAGTGTTGTCCTAGGATATATCGGAGTACCCGTGTGATCATCCTATGGTTCGCCACCCAGGCTCAAAGAGATCATAAGATTATTCATGCTATAAACTTTCGTGTGCAGCCACAAGCTATTATGGGCTCTAGCATAGTCGAGTAAGTTTCATGATCTCTTCCAATGGTAGGCTAGCAGATGTTTGGGGATGTAGGTTGGTATGGTCTACCCGGGGTTAGAGTTAATGCTTCCAAAAAACTGTGTCTCGGTCATCCGTTTCTCAAACATCATGTAGTGCGAGAAATCCAACGGAGGAGACCGAGTCTTGTGGGGAAAAGTGCGCAAACCTCTGCAGAGTGTACAAACTAATCATGGTCAGCCGTGTCCCCGGTTATGGACATCTTGAGTATCTGGATCTTGGGTTATCATATTGATCTCATCACTCTATTACTTAATTTGTTAGGTTGTTAATTAGTTGGAGGAACCTTCTCAATGTTTAACAACTACCATGATAGTTAAATAAAATATATTCCTTTGTTGTAGGGAAAAATTGGCTTTTGGCAAAAACATTATAACCATAGAGCCTCCATCAGCCATATATGCACATAGTGATAGCATTTACCTGTTCATTGCTCTACTGTGTTATATTGCCAGCATATTCCATGTGCTGACCCATTTTCGGGCTGCAACATATGATGTTGCAGGCTTTTCAGACGAAGGTAAGGTGTGCTAGGTCGTTGTCGTGCACTCATCTATGCCCTTGGAGTTGATGGACTCACTTTACCTTCCAAGTCTTCCGCTGTTATCTTATATAGATGGCCTTAAGCCATATTATTGTAATAAGTTCTCTTTTTGAGACTTTCAATGTAATAAGTGTGTGATTGCTACTCTGCTATAAATCCTTCGAAGTACTGTGTGTGTCAGCATTACCGAGCCAAGGATGACACTTATACACAGAGACTTGACCATCTCAGGTCGGGTCGCTACAAGATGGTATCAGAGCACACACTGAATGTAGGACACGACCACTAAGATGAGCCATAGGACACTCTACTCTACTCATTTCTGACTCCTCTCCATTTTCTACTCTATAGGATGGCGGGCACAAGGAATAAGTTTACACATCTAGATGAAGACACACCTTTTGGACGACACTTGAAGGAAGTCACTAGGTACCTGAACATTGGAATACCAAGCTTCACCGGGACCTACACCGCCACTTTACCAGAAGAGGAGCATTGGATGATTCGAGTTCAAGTTCCAGGAAGGACATTCATGCCAGTCACTGAGCCCATAGAGTTTTCCTTTGATGCACCAACCTGGAGTCTAGGCAAGAGCATGGCAGCCCACATTGCTATGGGACGCATTAGAGAAGTCTACAAACAGGAGCTGAAGGACACTATCTACCAGATATGTGGGCACCGAGATGAGCAATGGGAGATGATCAGCACCAGGAAGGACAGGACCATTGCCGCTTTCATCCAGGAGTTAAAACAACACATTCGTCAACAGGAGAACCAGATGTGTGCAATCATGATAGATTTGAAGAAATTGATGACTAGGAACATGGAGTTGGAAGAGGAACTCAAGTCTACACGCGACAGATACGAGGAAGAAATCACAATACTAGTGGAGAAGAATGATGACCTGACAAGGAAGCGAGGAGTATTCACAGGAGACCCTGCGCCAGGAGGAGATGACCACCATCCCAAGGACTACATCATAATCGACGACACTGATTTCGACCCCAGTGATGATGATTATGAAGATGAAGCTGGAGCAGATATCATGGAGTCCTCCGCTGATCAAAATTTGTAGATGACCACCATATGATCAGTAGTATTTCCCCATCTAATTAGTATAGTCCGAGCACTGTAACAATAGTTAGATTGATTGTATGCCCTTGTTTGAAATTGATTTGGTGTGATATGATTGTGTTTGACTCATGTGCATATGGGTAGTGCGTTCTCATTAGACCTCATTCTATTCTAATATCTCCCCTCTAAACCCATCAGATGCCTCCGAGACGTGACCCCGGATTTTTCTTCCCACCGGAGCTCACTCAGTTGATCCAATAGCAGAATACACTGATGCAATTGCTAGTCCAGAACCAAGGCAACAACAACAACAATAATAACAACCCACTGCCCCCCTCCAGTTGACAACCTAGCTCGCTTTCTAAGGTTGCAGCCGCAGGTGTTTTCCAGTAGCACCGAGCCGATAGTTGCTGATGATTGGCTATGCAGGATTGGAAGGGAGTTGCCCACCGCAGGTTGCACAGATGCGGAGAAGGTGTGTTTTGCCTCATGCTACCTCTTGAGCACTGCGTTGCTTTTCCCTTTAAGAGGAAAGGGTGATGCAGTAAAGCAGTGTAAGTATTTCCCTTAGTTTTTGAGAACCAAGGTATCAATCTAGTAGCAGGCCACGCACGAGTCTCTCGCACCTACACAAACAAATAAAATCCTTGCAACCAACGAGATAAAAGGGGTTGTCAATCCCTTCACGGTCACTTACAAAAGTGAGATCTGATAGATATGATAAGGTAATATTTTTTGGTATTTTTATGATAAATATGCAAAGTAAAGAAAGAAAAATAAAAAGTGCTAGAAATAGCTTGTTGACGGGAGATTAATATGATGGAAAATAGACCCGGGGCCATAGGCTTCACTAGTGGCTTCTCTCGAGAGCATAAGTATTACGGTGGGTAAACAAATTATTGTTGAGAAATTGACAGAATTGAGCATAGTTATGAGAATATCTAGGTATGATCATGTATATAGGCATCACGTCCGAGACAAGTAGACTGACTCCTGCCTGCATCTACTACTATTACTCCACACATCAACCGCTATCTAGCATGCATCTAGAGTATTACGTTCAAAAGAATAGAGTAACGGTTTAAGTAAGATGACATGATGTAGAGGGATAAACTCATGCAATATGATATAAACCCCATCTTGTTATCCTCGATGGAAACAATACAATACGTGCCTTGCTGCCCCTACTGTCACCGGGAAAGGACACTACAAGATTGAACCCAAAGCTAAGCACTTCTGCCATTGCAAGAAAGATCAATCTAGTAGACCAAACCAAACTGATAATTCGAAGAGACTTGCAAAGATAACCAATAATACACAAAAGAATTCAGAGAAGATTCAAATATTGTTCATAGATAAACTTGATCATAAACCCACAATTCATCGGTCTCAACAAACACACCGCAAAAGAAGATTACATCGAATAGATCTCCACGAGAATCTTGGAGAGCTTTGTATTGAGATCCAAAGAAAGAGAAGAAGCCATCTAGCTAATAACTATGGACCCAAAGGTATGAGGTGAACTACTCACACATCATCAGAGAGGCTATGGTGTTGATGTAGAAGCCCTCCGTGATCGATGCCGCCTCCGGCGGAGCTCCGAGAAAGGCCCCAAGATGGGATCTCATGGGTACAGAAGGTTGCGGCGGTGGAATTAGGTTTTTGCCTCCGTATCTGGTAGTTTGGGGGTACGTCAGTATATATAGGAGGAATAAGTACGTCGGTGGAGCAACATGGGCCCCACGAGCATGGAGGGTGCGTGTAACGCCCTCGATGCGAGCTATATCTCCTACGTGTCGAAGCACGACTTAGAGGCATAACCGCATTGAAAGCAATGTCGCAAGTAAGGTAATCTTCACAACAACCCATGTAAATAGATAAAAGGGGAAAGGATACATAGTTGGCTTACACTTGCCACGTCACACAAATACATTAATAACATTACAATCATCCAATACACTCATGGTCCGACTACGGTACCAAAACAAAAGATCAACCCCAACATGCGACATGGTCACCGATCGCCCCAACTGGGCACCACTACTGATCATCTGGGAAAGACACATAGTAACGACGAGAGTCTTCATCGAACTCCCACTTGAGCTCAAGCGCATCATCTGGAACGGTATCATCGGTCCCTGCATCTGGTTTTGGAAGTAAACAGTGAGTCACTGGGACTCAGCAATCTCGCACCCTCGCGATCAAGACTATTTAAGCTTAAAGGTAAGGCAAGGTAATATGTGGAGCTACAGCAAGCGACTAGCATATATGGTGGCTATCCTGTTCGCAAAAGAGAGCGAGAAGAGAAGGTAAAGCACGGACGAATAACTATGATCAAGAAGTGATCCTAGAACAACCTACGTCAAACATTACTCCAACACCGTGTTCACTTCCCGGACTCCGCCGAGAAGAGACCATCACAGTTACACACGCGGTTGATTCATTTTAATTAAGTTAAGTTTCATGTTATCTACAACCGGACATTAACAAATTCCCATCTGCCCATAACCGCGGGCACGGCTTTCAAAAGTTCAAATCCCTGCAGGGGAGTCCCAACTTAGCCCATCACAAGCTCTCACGGTCAACGAAGGATATTCCTTCTCCCAAGACATTCCGATCAGACTCGGCATCCCGGTATTACAAGACATCCTCGACAATGGTAAAACAAGTCCAGCAACACCGCCCGAATGTGCCGACCAACCCCGATAGGAGCTGCACATATCTCGTTCTTAGGGCACACTCGGATAAGCAATCCGTACAGCTAAAACCAGCCCTCGAGTTTCCTCGAGGTAGCGCTGCAAGGGGCTCTAGTTTGGACCAACACTCAGAGGAGCACTAGCCCGGGGGGGTTTAAATAAGATGACCCTCGGGCTCCTGAAACCCAAGGGAAAAAGAGGCTAGGTGGCAAATGGTAAAACCAAGGTTGGGCATTGCTGGAGGAGTTTTATTCAAGGCGAACTGTCAAGGGGTTCCCATTATCACCCAACCGTGTAAGGAACGCAAAATCCGGGAACATAACACCGATATGACGGAAACTAGGGCGGCAAGAGTGGCACAAAACACTAGGCAAAAGGCCGAGCTTTCCACCCTTTACCAAGTATAAAGATGCATTAAGATAACAAGATAATATGGTGATATCCCAACAATAAACAATGTTCCCACAAGGAACGATCTCCAATCATCACCTGCAACTAGCAATGCTATAAGAGGGGCTGAGCAAAGCGGTAACATAGCCAATCAGCGGTTTGCTAGGACATGGTGGGTTAGAGGTTTGACATGGCAATTTGGGAGGCATGATAAGCAAGTGGTAGGAATCATAGCATAGGCATAGCAAAAGAGCGAGCATCTAGCAAGCAAAGATAGAAGTGATTTCGAGGGTATGATCATCTTGCCTGCAAAGTTCTCAGAGTTGACTTGATCCTCGTAAGAAAACTCAATGGGCTCCTCATCAGCGAACTCGTCTCCTGGATCTACCCAAACAAGACAAACAAGCAAAAGGAACACAATTGACCACGTGCAATGCTCGAGCAACATGATGCGGACATGGTATGCTATGCGGGATGCGGTATGTGATGCATATGCAAGATTTGACAAGGAATGATTGAACGTGTGCTAAACATGGAAATCCAAGAGTGCCACTGGAAAGGTGAGGTGATTTTGGTTGAAATCGATATAAAGATCACCGGAATCGGATGCACGGTTTGGAAATGGCAAGCAAAACAAATATGGCACCGGTCTGCGATAATCAGCAAGTAGCCATCTAAGTGCATCAAGATAAGTATGATACAACACTCAAACATAACAACAAAATACATGGAAGGGATCCACTCATAATGCTTGACAAAATATGAACACTGAGCTATGGATAAATCATCCATTAACAGGTTCAAATAAGCATGGCAGAAATGCAAATGATAACATGTTTCAGACTTAGTGAAATTAACACAAGTCTGGAATTTATCATCAGGAAGCCCACTTTAGAGCATGAAAACTACATGCTACAGGAACTTAACATGGCAAATAAAGGCATGACATGAAGCTACCCAAAGCACTTAAAAAAAGTCCCTTAGTGACCTTGAGCCAAAAGGGATCATAAAATACAATTGCAAGCATGTGAACATGGCAAAAACATAAACAGATCTCAGACTTAGTGAAAAACTGGAGCATGCAAATCAGTTAACGAGTAGGCATGTTCACGAGCTCGATGCACTCACTACAGAGCATGGAATGACAAACTAAGCATACACCCATCAAGAATACATATCATAGAAGCTATACATGGCAAGAACAACAACATATAATGCACGGATCAATAGCAACATCCTCGGCAAAATCGCTAACAAGTCAACAATCTTCCAGGATTCACGAAATAGCAAAAGTAGAGCTCGATTGACTCAAGCTAGGGTACTCCATAAATGCAAACAAAGACATGGATGGATAGATCACCACAATGTTAACAAATCATCCTTACTAATAATCCTCAAAAGAGGCGCGGATCACTAGGAAACAACATGAACATATGGCATATTGACAAAATCAGATCAAGGACTTAGTGAAATTCTAAGTCCCTGAAATCAGCATTACCGATTACGCTACTTTGCAAGCTTGTGCTAGTCATAACACATATCACAAAAATACATGGTAATCACCTATGTAAATATGGCATGGCATATAACAAAACTCATGTAGAGCTCAGGAGCATATCATGCACACATTAATCATGGCAAAAATGACAAATATCTATTTGATGCAGCAGATCTGACAAATATATCACATAGCCCTCTTCCAACAGCATTTCGGGCATCAAGATGAGCTTAAATGAAAATGATGAAATGATGTACCCTATGAGACGAACATTTTGATATGCTACACGCGCAAATCGGAGCCACGGTTGTGGAGATTACGACATGATGAAGTATGCTTAAAAACTAGGGTTAGGGCAAAAAGTCAACCGAGGTTAGGGTTCCAGATCTAGATCCGGATCGGGCACTGTAGCGGCGCGGAAAAACGATGATCGCCAGAGTTGGAGTCTGAGGTCGTCGGACTTGGAGATGCTCGCCGGCGTGAGGGGATGGCCGGAGCGGGTCGCCGGAGCGGCGAGGGGCGGCGCGGCCGCGGTGGTGGTGCGGCAAAGAGGCGACGGTGGTGCGGCGGCCGGAGCGGCCTGCAATGTCGATGGCGGGCGGTGGCACTGGGCGGAGGCTCACCGGCTCGGGGGAGGAGATGGGGCGGCGCGGTGAGGGGCGCCTCGCCCGGGCCGAGTGGCGGCGGAGGCGGGCTGCGGGGGCTCACCGCGGGCCGAGCGGGCCGCGTGGCTGCGGGTGGCGGCGCGCCACATGACGACCTGTGGTTGGAGGAGGCGGGGATGTCCGGCGCGGCCCGGACGTTGTCTGGCGCGCAGAGAGGCGGGGAGCTAGGTTAGGGTAGGAAGAGAGGGGATCCGGAATTTTCGGGGAGAGGCCTTTATGTAGGCATAGAGGAAGCTCCAAATGAGGTGCAGTTTTCGGCCACGTGATCGTGATCGAACGCTCTAGATGATGGAGAGGGTTTAGGTGGGTTTTGGGCCAAATTGGAAGGGTGTTTGGCTGCAACACAAATGATGCCTTCTCGGTCCCTCGGTTAACCGCTGGAGTATCAAACAAAGTCCAAATGGCACGAAACATGACAGGCGGTCTACCGGTAGTAAACCATGGCCGCATGGCAAGTCTCGGCCCAATCCGGAAATGTTTAACCCCCACACACGAAAGGAGGTAGAAAGGGCACCGGAGAAGATAGGAGCGCCGGAATGCAAAACAGACAACGGGGAAAAAGCTCGGATGCATGAGACGAACACGTATGCGAATGCAATGCACATGATGACATGATATGAGATGCATGACAAAGGCAACAACACACATAGAGAAAACCCGAACCCGAGGAAAATAAAATAACTTAGCGCCGGAAACGGCAAGAGTTGGAGTACATATAAGGTAAATTATATCCAGGGTGTTACAACACTCCACCACTATGAAAGGATCTCATCCCAAGATCTAGGACTGGAAAAACACCGAGTACTCAGAACGAAGGTGATCCTCGCGTTCCCAGGTGGCTTCACGGTCGGAATGGTGTGACCACTTGACTTTGAGGAATTTGATTGACTTATTGCGAGTCTTGCGCTTAGTTTCTTCAAGAATAGCCACTAGGTGCTCACGATAAGAGAGGTCTTCTTGGAGATCAATGTCTTCGAAGTTGACGGTGCGATCAGGGGTCTTGAAGCACTTGCGGAGCTGAGAGACATGGAACACGTCGTGCATGTTTGCAAAGTTTGAAGGAAGCTCGAGTTGATAGGCGAGATCGCCTCTCTTGCTGATGATATTGAAAGGACCCACGTATCTAGGGGCAAGCTTCCCTTTGATACTGAAGCGACGAGTACCTTTCATTGGAGAGACGCGGACGTAAACATGATTTCCGATCTGGAAAGCCAAATCACGATGCTTACTATCATAGTAGCTCTTCTGGCGCGATTGCGCTGCTTTGAGGTTATCACGAATGACTTTGCACATTTCCTCTGCCTCTGTGATCAAGTCATTTCCAAGAAGTTGACGTTCATTGGTCTCTGACAAGTTAAGAGGAGTACGACACTTCCTGCCATAGAGAATTTCAAATGGGGCCTTGCCCGAACTTGCTTGAAAGTTGTTGTTGTAGGAGAACTCGGCATATGGAAGACAATCTTCCGACTTCATACCGAAGGAGATAATGCAAGCCCTGAGCATATCTTCGAGAATCTGATTGACACGCTGGACTTGACCGCTAGTTTGAGGATGAAAAGTTGTTCTGAAACGGATGTTGGTGCCCATGGCCTTCTGAAAAGAATCCCAAAACTTGGAGGTAAAGATGTTGCCACGGTCTGAAGAGATCAACTGTGGAATTCCGTGAAGAGAGACAATATGAGAGGTATAAAGCTCTACCAATTGAGCAGCTGTGATAGACTCTTTGATAGGCAGAAAGTGTGCCACTTTAGTGAGTTTGTCGATGACAACGAATATACCATCATTGCCACGCTTGGACTTTGGAAACCCAGTCACAAAGTCCATCTCAATGTTGTCAAACTTCCATTCTGGAATGGCAAGAGGTTGGAGGAGACCAGCTGGTTGTTGGTGTTCTGCCTTCACTCTTCTGCAGACATCACATTCATTCACGAACTGAGCAATCTCGCGCTTCATTCGAGTCCACCAATAAGCCTGCTTGAGGTCCTGGTACATCTTCGTACTCCCAGGGTGGATGGAGAGGAGTGAATTGTGAGCCTCGTTCATAATGACTTTACGAAGGTCACCCTTATGCACAACAATGTGATCCTCGAACAAGAGAGTATCCTTGTCATCAAGGCGATAGCACTTGTACTTGGATCGGCTCTTGGCAATCCCAATCTTCACCTTCTTCACCAAAGCATCAAGAAGTTGAGCCTCGCGAATCTGATCTTCCAAAGTAGGAGAGACTTGAAGGTTGGCGAGGAAACCTTGAGGAACAACTTGCAGATTGAGTTTGCGGAAAGCTTCACAAAGCTCGGGTTGGTAAGGCTTGAGAATCAGACTGTTGCAGTAAGCCTTCCTGCTCAATGCATCAGCAATCACATTGGCCTTGCCTGGAGTATATTCGATACTCGGATTCTACTCTTGAATCATTTTGACCCAACGAGTCTGCCTGAGGTTGAGATTAGGCTGAGTGAAGATGTACTTGAGACTCTTGTGGTCAGTGAAGATGTCCACTTTTCTTCCCAATAAGAGATGTCTCCAAGTCAAAAGAGCATGCACAACTGCCTCCAACTCGAGGTCATGAGTGGGGTAGTTCTTCTCGTTGGGCTTCAACTGGCGAGAGGTATAAGCCACAACTTTCTTCTCTTGCATCAATACTGCACCAAGACCTTGAAGAGAGGCATCGCAGAAGACCTCGAATGGTTTGGATTCATCAGGAGGAGTCAGAACTGGAGCAGTGACTAATTTCTCTTTCAAAGTGTTGAAAGCGATGTCACATTCCGGAGACCAAACATACTTCACATGCTTCTGGAGAAGGTTTGAAAGAGGCTTCGCGATCTTTGAAAAGTTCTCAACGAACCTTCGACAGTAGCTTGCGAGACCAAGGAAGCTGCGGAGTTGCTTCACGTTCTGAGGTGGTTCCCAATTCACAATTGCCGACACCTTCTCAGGATTCACCGCTATGCCCTTGGCAGAGATGATATGCCCAAGATAGAGAACCTCATCGAGCCAAAACTCGCACTTTGAGAACTTGGCGTAGAACTGATGTTCTCTGAGCTTATCGACCACCAAACGCAAGTGCTTGGCATGATCTTCCTTGTTCTTCGAAAAATACCAGAATGTCATCGAGGTAGACCAAGACGAAGTCATTTGTGTAGGGGTTGAAGATGAAGTTCGTCATGCGAGAGAAAGTCGGCGGAGCGTTGAAGAGGCCAAAAGACATGACAGTGTATTCATATGAACCATAGCTTGTTCTGAAAGCCGTCTTGGGGATATCTTGCTCACGAATTCGAATCTGGTGATAGCCCATACGGAGATCAAGCTTGGAGAATACTTGAGAACCTTTAAGTTGTTCGAACAACTCGTTGATGTTGGGAAGTGGGTACTTGTTCTTTATAGTCTTCTTGTTCAATGGACGGTAGTCAACACAAAGTCGGTCCATTCCATCCTTCTTCTTCACAAAAAGAACTCCACAACCCCACGGAGAAGAACTAGGTCGAATGAGACCCATTCACTCTTGAATATCGAGTTGCTTCTTCAGCTCCTTCAACTCTTCAGGTCCAAGCTTGTAAGGACGTTTGCAAACAGGTTCCGTGCCAGGCTTAAGATCGATGACGAATTCAACTGGCCGGTGCGGAGGCATTCCTGGAAGCTCTTCTGGAAAGACGTCTTGATATTCGTAAATGACTGGAATTTGAGAGATGGCATCCAGTTCACCCTTCTCATTGAGAGAAAACAGACGGGTGGTATTATCCCGAGCAGCAAAGACAATTACATCCTCAGACGAATGAGTCAATTGAATCTGCCTGGCTGCACAATCAAGCTAAGCCTTGTGCTTAGAAAGCCAGTCCATTCCAAGAATAAGATCAATATCCGAGTTACCAAGGACCATTGGAGAAGCCAGAAACTTGAAATCACCCATCATGATAGAAACATTCGGAATCTCGTAGTTTGCGAGCAAACATTTACCCGGTGAGACAACTGCTAACGGTTTCGGCAACACTTGAGTAAAAAAATCATGCTTAAATGCAAAAGGTCTCGAGATGAAACAATGCGATGCACCAGTGTCAAAAAAATAATCTTGCAGGAATATCATTAACAGGAAGGTTACCCATGATGACATCTGACGAGTCCTCTGCCTGAGCTGCATTCACCATGTTGACCTTGGCATACTTGGGGTTATGCTTGACCACAGGTGTACTTGCCGATCTCACAGGAGGAGGAGGAGGGAGACGCCTCTGATTGAAGCATTTGTTGGCATAGTGACCCTTTTGTTTGCACTTGTTGCACGTGACCTCTGAAAGCGGACGGTGATACAGAGCACTTGATCTTGGAGCTTGAGACGAAGTCTTGTTCTGAATGCCAGGGTTGGGTGGGTGGGAAGATCCACTGCCACCTTTGCTCTTCTACTGATAAGGCTGACGGAACAGAGGAGGAGGAAGCCAATACTTCTGCTACTTAGCCACTTGAGTTGAGGAAGAAGGAGTAGCATCTCTGACTCGCTTCTTTGAAGCATCGCACTTCAGTTGAGCAGTCTCTTGCTTCATTGCCATGTTGTAAAACTCATCGTACCTCTTGGGCTCAAAGAGAACGAGAGCTACCTGGATTTCTTCTCTAAGACCACCCCTGAACTGGTATATCGTGCTCTTCTCGTCAGGGACATCCTTCTTAGCAAAACGGGCAAGCTTCTGAAACATCTTGTTGTACTCGTAGACAGACATAGAGCCTTGCTTCAGGTTGCGGAATTCCTCACGCTTTCTTTCAACCACGCTCTTAGAAATATGATGAGCTTTGAAGTCTTGACAGAATTCATCCTAGGTAATCACACGGCCTCCTCTAGAATCTTTGTACTGCTGAAACCATTCTGCGGCTTGGTCTTTGAGCTGGAAGGAAGCGAACTTGACAAAGTTCTCAGGCCTGACGTTACTGCACTCGAAATGCTTGCATATGTCCACGAGCCAATCATCAGCGTCTGTTGCCTCAACACAATTGCTGAAGGTCTTTGGCTGGTTAGCAAGGAACTGGTTGAGTGTAGCAAAGTGATTCTGATTGTTGCCTTGGCCCTGGTTCCCTTGATTGCGCTCTTGAAGAAGTTGCATGATCAGCTGCGTGTTTGCATTGGTAGCGGCCATCACAGCTTGCCATGCCTCCGGAGGTGGAGGTGGTGGTGGCGGATCAGGATTCGGAGTCGTGCGCGTTGGAGGAGCCATCCTGAAGAGGTTGACATCCATTAGCACATTGACAGACAAATATTGAAGCTGAATCAAACAGGTTGAAATTGCAACATATAGTCTTCACATCTGAACAAAATGAACGAATGCATTCCAATTGAAATGGTCACATATCCATAAATTGAGAAGCCACTTAGAATTGAGGTAGAAGAAAAAACAACAAGGTACGGAACAAGAACAAATACTTGGTGAGGATTACCCAATCCCAAACCAAATATCCGTGGAAGAAGAACTAGAGCTACAAGAATTACCACCTATGAAACTCCCGAACCTTTCCGGTTATGCAATCAGGTGTTGGGGATACAGGGGCAGCATAATATCTCACCCAAATCTAGCAAATCCTACATTCAGCTGTATCCATCCTTCAACACATAACCGAGAAAAACTTTGGAAATCATTTACCTCAACCTTTGAAAAGCATCCATTATACAACTTATGGCAATACTCCCGAACTCCCGCCCCAGTACTGGGTGGCGTCGAGGCTATCTCACCAACAACTGCATAAAAGAGATTTTCGATGTCGGCGAAACTAAACTTAGGTATTCCAGAACCGCAACGATAAAATTGTGACGACCACACCTTAGAGCTCAACTCCCCGGGACACTGCCACAACCCCTAAATGACAGGAGGCACCAAGAACAATGTTCTCATCACAAATCGATCGGAACGATTCCAAGATACCCGCGTGATCCTAATTTTTTTTTTGTGAAATTTGAGAAGAGAAGAGTCAAAACTCTACGTCAGGATGCCTTGCCAGAGCGATGAAGGGACTGGGGAGTAAAAAGAAGTCCTAACTCTTCGATATATATAATCCTAAATGACTCAAAACATTTTTCTAGACTCAACAACGCCAACGATTCGATCAAGCAGGGGGCTCCTAAGGTCGGGGAAGGCTCTGATTACCATCTTGTAACGCCCTCGATGCGGCTATATCTCCTACGTGTCGAAGCACGACTTAGAGGCATAACCGCATTGAAAGCAATGTCGCAAGTAAGGTAATCTTCACAACAACCCATGTAAATAGATAAAAGGGGAAAGGATACATAGTTGGCTTACACTCGCCACGTCACACAAATACATTAATAACATTACAATCATCCAATACACTCATGGTCCGACTACGGTACCAAAATAAAAGATCAACCCCAACATGCGACACGGTCCCCGATCGCCCCAACTGGGCACCACTACTGATCATGTGGGAAAGACACATAGTAACAACGAGAGTCTTCATCGAACTCCCACTTGAGCTCAAGGGCATCAGGAACGGTATCATCGGTCCCTGCATCTGGTTTTGGAAGTAAACAGTGAGTCACGGGGATTCAACAATCTCGCACCCTCGCGATCAAGACTATTTAAGCTTATAGGTAAGGCAAGGTAATATGTGGAGCTGCAGCAAGCGACTAGCATATATGGTGGCTATCATGTTCGCAAAAGAGAGCGAGAAGAGAAGGCAAAGCACAGACGAATAACTATGATCAAGAAGTGATCCTAGAACAACCTACGTCAAACATTACTCCAACACCGTGTTCACTTCCCGGACTCCGCCGAGAAGAGACCATCACGGTTACACACGTGGTTGATTCATTTTAATTAAGTTAAGTTTCATGTTATCTACAGCCAGACATTAACAAATTCCCATCTGCCCATAACCGCGGGCACAGCTTTCGAAAGTTCAAATCCCTGCAGGGGAGTCCCAACTTAGCCCATCACAAGCTCTCAGGGTCAATGAAGGATATTCCTTCTCCCGAGACATTCTGATCAGACTCGGCATCCCGGTTTTACAAGACATCCTCGACAATGGTAAAACAAGTCCAGCAACACCGCCCGAATGTGCCGACAAATCCCGATAGGAGCTACACATATCTCGTTCTCAGGGCACACTCGGATAAGCAATCCGTACAACTAAAACCAGCCCTCGAGTTCCCCTGAGGTGGCGCTGCAAGGGGCTCTAGTTTGGACCAACACTCAGAGGAGCACTAGCCCGGGGGGGTTGAAATAAGATGACCCTCGGGCTCCAGAAACCCAAGGGAAAAGAGGCTATGTGGCAAATGGTAAAACCAAGGTTGGGCATTGCTGGAGGAGTTTTATTCAAGGCGAACTGTCAAGGGGTTCCCATTATCACCCAACCGCGTAAGGAACGCAAAATCCGGGAACATAACACCGATATGACGGAAACTAGGGTGGCAAGAGTGGAACAAAGCACTAGGCAAAAGGCCGAGCCTTCCACCCTTTACCAAGTATATAGATGCATTAAGATAACAATACAATATGGTGATATCCCAACAATAAACAATGTTCCCACAAGGAACGATCTCCAATCTTCACCTGCAACTAGCAACGCTATAAGAGGGGCTGAGCAAAGCGGTAACATAGCCAATCAACGGTTTGCTAGGACATGGTGGGTTAGAGGTTTGGCATGGCAATTTGGGAGGCATGGTAAGCAAGTGGTAGGCATCGTAGTATAGGCATAGCAAAAGAGCGAGCATCTAGCAAGCAAAGATAGAAGTGATTTCGAGGGTATGATCATCTTGCCTGCAAAGTTGTCAGAGTTGACTTGATCCTCGTAAGCAAACTCAACGGGATCCTCATTAACGAACTCGTCTCCTGGCTCTACCAAAACAAGACAAATAAGCAAAAGGAACACAATCAACCACGTGCAATTCTCGAACAACATGATGCGGACATGGTATGCTATGCGGGATGCGGTATGTGATGCATATGCAAGATTTGACAAGGAATGATTGAACGTGTGCTAAACATGGAAATCCAAGAGTTCCACTGGAAAGGTGAGGTGATTTCGGTTGAAATCGATATAAAGATAACCGGAATCGGATGCATGGTTTGGAAATGGCAAGCAAAACAAATATGGCACCGGTCTGCGATAATCAGCAAGTAGCCATCTAAATGCATCAAGATAAGTATGATACAGCACTCAAACATAACAAAAAAATACATGGAAGGGATCCACTCATAATGCTTGACAAAATATGAACGCTGATCTATGCATAAATCATCCATTAACAGGTTCAAACAAGCATGGCAAAAATGCAAATGATAACAGGTTTCAGACTTGGTGAAATTAACACAAGTCTGGAATTTATCATCAGGAAGCCCACTTTAGAGCATGAAAACTACATGCTAAAGGCACTTAACATGGAAAACAAAGGCATGCCATGAAGCTAATCAAAGCACTTAACAAAAGTCCCTTAGTGACCTTGAGCCAAAAGGGATCATAAAATACAATTGCAAGCATGTGAACATGGCAAAAACATAAACAGATCTCAGACTTAGTGAAAAACTGGAGCATGCAAATCAGTTAATGAGTAGGCATGTTCACGAGCTCGATGCACTCACTACAGAGCATGGCAATACAAACTAAGCATACACCCGTCAAGAATACATATCATAGAAGCTAGACATGGCAAGAACAACAACATATCATGCACGGATCAATATCAACATCCTCGGTAAAATCACTAACAAGTCAACAATCTGCCAGGATTCACGAAATAGCAAAAGTAGAGCTCGATTGACTCAAGCTAGGGTGCTCCATAAATGCAAACAAAGACATGGATGGATAGATCACCACAATGTTAACAAATCATCCTTACTGATCATCCTCAAAAGAGGCACGGATCACTAGGAAACAACATGAACATATGGCATATTGACAAAATCAGATCAAGGACTTAGTGAAATTCTAAGTCTCTGAAATCAGCATTACCGATTACGCTACTTTGCAAGCTTGTGCTAGTCATAAAACATATCACAAAAATACATGGTAAGCACATCTGTAAAGATGGCATGGCATATAACAAAACTCATGTAGAGCTCAGGAGCATATCATGCACACATTAATCATGGCAAAAATGACAAATATCTATTTGATGCAGCGGATCTGACAAATATATCACATAGCCCTCTTCCAACAGCATTTAGGGCATCAAGATGAGCTCAAATGAAAATGATGCAATGAGATGAAATGATGTACCCTCTGAGACAAACATTTTGATATGCTACACGCGCAAATCGGAGCCACGGTTGTGGAGATTACGGCATGATGAAGTATGCATAAAAACTAGGGTTAGGGCAAAAAGTCAACCGAGGTTAGGCTTCCAGATCTGGATCCGGATCGGGCACTGTAGCGGCGCGGAAAAACGATGATCGCCGGAGTTGGAGTCCGAGGTCGTCGGACTTGGAGACGCTCGCCGGCGCGAGGGGATGGCCGGAGCGGGTCGCCGGAGCAGCGAGGGGCGGCGTGGGCGGCGCGGCTGCGGTGGTGGTGCGGCGAAGAGTTGGCGGTGGTGCGGCGGCCGGAGCGGCCTGCAACGTCCATGGCAGGCAGCGGCGCCCGGCGGAGGCTCGCCGGCTCGGGGGAGGAGATGGGGCTCCTCGCCTATTAGAGAGGCTAGCAATGGTGGGAGGAAGAAAGTGCGTATGATCCATGGACTCAACATTAGTCATAAAGAACTCATATACTTATTGCAAAATTCTACAAGTTATCAAAGCAAAGTATTACGCGCATGCTCCTAGGGGGATAGATTCGTAGGAAAAGACCATCGCTCGTCCGCGGCCGCCACTCATAAGGAAGACAATCAATAAATAAATCATGCTCCGACTTCATCACATAAGGGTTCACCATACGTGCATGCTACGGGAATCACAAACTTTAACACAAGTATTTCTCAAATTCAAAACTACTCAACTAGCATGACTCTGATATCACCATCTTCATATCTCAAAACAATTATCTACTATCAAACTTCTCATAGTATTCAACCCACTCATAAGATTTTGTTACTAATCTTGAATGCCTAACATAATTAAACCAAATTACCATGCTGTTTTATAGGACTCTCAAAATAATCTAAGTGAAGCATGAGAGAACAATAGTTTCTATAAAAGAAATCCACCATTGTGCTCTAAAAGATATAAGTGAAGCACTAGAGCAAAAAACTATATAACTCAAAAGATATAAGTGAATCACACAGAGTATTCTAACAATTTCTGAATCATGTGTGTTTCTCTCAAAAGGTGTGTACAACAAGTATGATTTTGGCAAACTAACAAATAAAGACTCAAAAAATACAAGACTCTCCAAGCAAAACACATATCATGTGGTGAATAAAAATATTGCTCCAAGTAAAGTTACCGATGGAAGAAGACGAAAGAGGGGATGCCTTCCGGGGCATCCCCAAGCTTTGGCTTTTAGGTGTCCTTATATTATATTGGGGTGCCATGGGAATCCCCAAGCTTAGGCTCTTGACACTCATTGTTCCATAATCCATCAAGTCTTTTACCCAAAACTTGATAACTTCACAACACAAAACTTAACATAAAATCTCGTGAGCTCCGTTAGCGAAAGAAAACAAAATACCACTTCAAGGTACTGTAATGAACTCATTCTTTATTTATATTGGTGTTAAACCTACTGTATTAGAACTTCGCTATGGTTTATAAACTCTTTTACTAGCCATAGATTCATCAAAATAAGCAAACAACACACGAAAAACAGAATCTGTCAAAAACAGAACAGTCTGTAGTAATATGTAGATAATGCAAGTTATGAAACCCCAAAAATTTAAAATAAATTTTTGGACATGAGGAATTTATCTATTAATCATCTACAAAAAGAATTAAATAAATAGCACCTTCCAAATAACAATGGCAGCGATTCTCGTGAGCGCTAAAGTTTCTGTTTTCTACAGTAAGATCAAAAAGACTTTCCCCAAGTCTTCACAATAGTTCTACTTGGCACAAACACTAGTTAAGCACAAAAAACACAACCAAGACAGAGGCTAGATAAATTATTTATTACTAAACAGGAGCAAAAATCAAGTATTAAAAATAAAATTGGGTTGCCTCCCAAAAAGCGCTATCATTTAACACCCCTAGCTAGGCATAAAAGTGAAGATAGATCTAGGTATTGCCATCTTTGGTACGTAAGCCATAAGTGGCTCTCATAATAGATTCATATGGTAATTTTTTCTTTCTAGGGAAGTGTTCCATGCCTTTCCTTAACGGAGATTGGAATCTAATATTCCCTTCCTTCATATCAATAATTGCACCAATCGTTCTAAGGAAAGGTCTACCAAGAATAAAATGACATGAAGGATTGCAATCTATAGCAAGAACAATGAAATCTACGGGCACATAGTTCCTATTTGCAACAATAAGAGCATCATTAATTCTTCCCATAGGTTTCTTAACAGTGGAATCCGCAAGGTGCAAGTTTGAAGAACAATCATGAAAATCACGGAAACCTAGCAAATCACACAAAGTTTTTGGAATCGTGGAAACACTAGCACCCAAATCACACAAAGCATAGCACTCATGATCTTTAATTTTAATTTTTATTGTAGGTTCCCACTCATCATAAAGTTTTCTAGGGATAGAAACTTCCAACTCAAGTTTTTCTTCATAAGATTGCATCAAAGCATCAACGATATGTTTAGTAAAAGCTTTTTTTGACTATAAGCATCAGGAGAATTTAGCACGGATTGCAACAAGGAAATACAATCTATTAAAGAGCAATTATCATAATTAAATTCCTTGAAATCCAAAATAGTGGGTTCATTGATATTTAAAGTTTTAACCTCTTCAATCCCACTTTTAACAATTTTAGCATCAAGATCTAAAGACTCCAAATTTCTGGAACGCCTTCTAGGTAAATGTAACTCATCTCTAGCCCCATCATTATCAAGATTCATACTGAAAAACAAAGATTCAATAGGAGACACATCAATAACTTTTAGATCTTCATCTTTATTATCATGAAAACTAGAAGAACACGCTTTTATAAAGCAATCTTTCTTAGCACGCATCCTAGCGGTTCTTTCTTTGCACTCATCGATGGAAATTCTCATGGCTTTGATGGACTCATTGATATCATGCTCAGGTGGAATAGATCTAAGTTTCAAAGAATCAACATCAAGAGAAATTATATAAACGTTCCTAGCCAACTCATCAATCTTAAGCAATTTTTCTTAAATCAAAGCATTGAAACTCTTTTGCGAAGTAATAAATTTTTTAATATTAGATTCAAAATAATAGGGCATCTTATTATAATTTCCATAAGAATTTTTGTAGGAATTACCATAATTATTAGAGGAATTACTAGGATACGACCTAGGATTAAAGTTTCCTCTATACGCGTTGTTACCAAAATAATTCCTACCAACAAAATTCACATCCATAGATTCATTATTATTCTCAATCAAAGTAGACAAAGGCATATCATTAGGATCAGAAGAAACACTTTTATTAGCAAATAATTTCATAAGTTCATCCATCTTTCCACTCAAAACATTAATTTCTTCTATCGCATGCACTTTCTTATTAGTAGATCTTTCAGTGTGCCATTGAGAATAATTAACCATAATGATGTAGGGTAGAACCCTAATCGGCCGATCTTCCACGAAAGGAGTGAATCCCGCGATGAACACGAAGAACACGAGGAGGGAAATGAGGGAAAACACAAGAGGGACACTCAAACTAACAAGAACAAGTCACACATGTGCTAGATCCTCGAGTACAAAGGGGACGATACACGATCCAAAGTCAACAACGGACCATACACGATAACCGGTATTCTCCGTGAGGAGGTCTTGAGTTCTTCCCTAAAGAGGGCTCTTGAATCCGCTTGGGGGATCTTCTCTGTAGGAGGCTTGAATCTCCGAGGAGAAGGTAACCAAGTGGATGAGCAAAGCTCTCACACGAAATATGAGCTAATCCTTTGCTATCCCTAGAAAGTTGGGCGAGGTGGAGTATCTATAGTCTAGGGGGGAGAAGGGATACACCGGGCTCGGCCCTTCACTGTGAGCAGACAGGGGAGGCCGGATGGTCGGGCCGGATGTCTGGGCTGGTCGGTCCGGATGTCCGGGCTTTCAAGCGACGCCGGATGTCTTGGTTGGAGTGGTGGCATTTGTTGCTCTCCGGTTCGGAGGGGCCAGATTTCCGGGCTGGCGGCCGGATGTCCAGGGGCTCGAGAGAGGCCAGATGTCTGGGCTGTTGCGGTTGGATGTCCGGGGCCTGTACCTTCTGGCGGTTGTGTCGCTGTAGTGGACGACGCTCCAGGGGCTGGATGTCCGGGGTCATGGCCGGATGTCCTGGGCCTGGGAGATGTTCTTGGCTCCTTCCGTTGGTTCTCCCCACCCGTGGACTTGAGAACTTGTACATCTTCATGCGCATCTTCGGGAGGGCCCTCTTGGTGCCTAATCATGCACAACACCTCGGACTTAGGTAGTAGCCATGTCTCATGCATAGAAAGTGGAAGTTCGGAGAGGAGTGAGTTCACCTTATCTTCGATAGCCTTGGCTCAGGCTTGTGTCATTGGTCCAAGTGGTGTCATTGGAGGTGTAGGTGCGTCCATGGGGATGATCTTGGGATGCTCCGCATCATCTCCCCTCCCTTGGGGAAGATCCATCCTCGGATCGAAATCTTCATCACCATGGTAGGGAGAGAGATCTTTGATGTTGAAGATGTCGCTCACGGAGTACTTGTCACGAGGGATGTCGATCTTGTATGCCTTGTTGTTGTAGCGTGCAAGCACCTTGAATGGTCCACCCGTGCGTAGTCGAAGTTTGGACTTGCGTTCTTGGGGAAAGCGGTCCTTGCGAAGGTGTAGCCACACGAGGTCTCCAATGTTGAATGTCATAAGGTGCTTGATGACATTGAGCTTGGTCGCAAGGCGTTGTACTTGGCGCTCGATGGTGTTTCTTGAATCTTCATGCACCTTCTTGAGATGGGTCGCTCGTGCACTTGCGTCCAAATTGATGCGCTCTTGGAGTGGTAGAGGGAGAATATCCAATGGTGACAAAGGGTTGAATCCGTAGACGACCTCAAAGGGGGACTTGCCGGTTGTTGAGTGTCTTGCGCGGTTGTAGGCGAACTCGGTGATAGGTAGGAACTCCTCCCACTCTTTGATGTTCTTCTCGATGAGTAATAGAAGTAGGGTGGAGAGTGTGCGGTTGGTAACTTCTGTTTGGCCCTAGGTTTGAGGATGGTAAGCCATGGAGAATAGTAGCTTGATTCCGAGCTTGGCGCATATGGTCTTCCAAAAGTAGCTAAGGAACTTGACGTGGCGGTTTGAGCCGATAGTCTCTGGCACTCCATGTAGACGCAATATTTCCCTACAAAAGATATTAGCAACATGTGAAGCATCGTCTATCTTGTTGCAAGGAATAAAATGTGCCATTTTTGAGAAACGGTCCACAACGACCCACAACGACAAATATTGAATCTTTCCCATTTCGAGTCCTAGGCAAACCAAGTACAAAGTCGATGCTAATGTCTTCCCATGGTTGGTATGGAATTGGTAGAGGCATATAGAGGCCATGAGATTGAGCTTTGGACTTAGCTTTGTGACATGTAGAGCATCGGTTGGTGAAACGATTGACGTCCCGAAACATCTTGGGCCAAAAGTAGTTCTTCGAGAGCATGGAGAAAGTCTTGTCGCGTCCGAAATGTCCCATTAAGCCTCCTCCATGAGATTCCTGCAAAAGCAAAAAACGAAGAGAAGACTCGGGGATGCAAAGTTTGTTAGCTCGCATAAGATATCCATCCTTGATGTAATAGCGTTCCCAAGATGTATGCGACAAACACTTGGCATAAGGAGTAGCAAAAGTTGCATCATGCTCATACAAGTCTTTGATATGCTCGAAGCCAATGACATCTAACTCAAGTTGTGTAACAAGCATGCATATGCGGGAAAGAGCATCCGCTACGATGTTTTCTTTACCCTTGATGTACTTGATGACATAAGGAAAAGACTCAATAAATTCACTCCATTTAGCATGATGCTTGTTCAACTTGGTTTGACCCTTAAGATACTTGAGAGTCTCATGATCGGTATGAATGATAAACTCATGGGGATGAAGGTAATGTTCCCATTCATGCAAAACACGGACTAAAGCATATAGCTCTTTGTCATAGATGGGGTAATTGAGTTGCGCTCCACAAATTTTCTCACTAAAGTAAGCTATGGGGCGCTTTTCTTGCGTTAACACACCTCCTATGCCATTACCACTAGCATCACAATGAATCTCAAAAGGCTTGTTGAAGTTGGGTAAAGCAAGCACGGGAGCATGAGTAAGCAAATTCTTAAGCTCATTGAATGCGATATCTTGGGATGGTCCCCAAACAAAAGGCGCATTCTTCTTGCTCAAAGCATGCAAATGCGAAGAAATGGTGCTAAAATCCTTCACAAAGCAACGATAGAAACCTGCAAGGCCAAGAAAACTACGCACTTGATGCGACTTGGTTGGTTGTGGCCAAGTCTTAATAGCATTGATCTTGGACTCATCAACATGAACACCCCTAGAGGAAAGAACAAAACCTAAGAAAACGAGCTTATCAACACCAAAAAGGCATTTCTCCATATTAGCATAGAGGCACTCTTTTCTAAGAGTTTGCAAAATGGTGTGGACATGGGTGACATGCTCTTTGATAGATTTGCTAAAGACAAGAATGTCATCGAAGTAAACGACAACAAATATACCAATGTAAGGGCGAAAGACATGATTCATAAGGCGCATACAAGTGCCCAGTGCCTCCGAGAGACCCATAGGCATGACTAACCACTCATACAAACCAAACTTGGTTTTGAAGGCGGTTTTCCATTCATCACCCTCTTGTATGCGGATTTGATAGTAGCCACTCTTAAGATCAATTTTGGAAAAGATAGTGGCACCACTAAGCTCATCAAGCATATCATCTAGGCATGGAATGGGATACCTATAGCGAACGGTGATAGCGTTGATAGGTC
The DNA here is from genome assembly GCF_018294505.1 of Triticum aestivum. Classification (NCBI taxonomy): domain Eukaryota; kingdom Viridiplantae; phylum Streptophyta; class Magnoliopsida; order Poales; family Poaceae; genus Triticum; species Triticum aestivum. The sequence continues at coordinate 178,790,991 of NC_057794.1, forward strand.
TACAATCGGAGCACAGCGAAAGCTACCGTCACGTTTTGGCACAAGAATGACCAGGATGGCACAAGGGCTCAAACTTTCACGCACATGTCCATGGTCTATGAGATGCTTTATTTGCCTTTGTATTTATTTGGTTTCTTCGGGATTGACGCGGTAGGGAACTTTGTTCGGAAGCGGTGCTTCGGGGATGAGGTCGATGCGGTGCTCAATGCCTCGTAGCGGAGGTAGTCCCGGAGGTAGCTCGTCGGGGAAAACATCTTGAAATTCCTGCAAAAGAGAAGACAACACTAGAGGAAGAGTGTGAGAAGTGTTAGTTTGTGGTGCATTGTCCTTGCACAGGAGGACGTAGTGTAGGACAGTAGATGGGTTCTCACACACTCCTCTTATCTCACTTTTGGTGGCAAATAGGACTAGGTTCTTGTTTTCTCTCATCGTGGAGGTGTTCGATTTGGGCTTGTGGCGCTCACTCTCATTTTGGTGGCTCGCTCTCTCACTCTGATCTCCACGATGGGTGGCTTGCTTGCCGGCGATCACTTGACTTGGCAACTTGGATGGAGGACGTACTCCTTGCCCTTCATCTTGAAGATGTAGTGGTTCGTTCGGCCGTTGTGGACAACTCCTCTATCGAATTTCCATGGCCGTCCAAGGAGAAGATGACAAACGGTCATTGGAACGACGTAGCACTCCAAGGTGTCTTCGTAGGCGCCGATTTTGAAGGAGACTTGTACTCGGTGCTCGACTTGGATGGTGACGGAGTCACTAAGCCATTGCACTTTGTATGGATGTGGATGCTTCGTCTTGGGCAATTGGAGCTTCGAGGAAAGTTCTTCGCTTGCGAGATTATGACAACTCCCTCCATCGATGATGACCTTGACGGATCGTCCATTGATGTCGGCCTTGGTGTGGAATATGTGGCATCTTTGGTCTTCTTCTTGGTGATGTTGGAGGGTCAAGACTTTGGAGACAACAAGTGCGGGACTTGAGTCTTCATAGCAAAAGACTTGTTCTTCTTCATTGTTCACTTGGCGGTGCATGGTGACTTGCTCAAGGGCTTCCATTTCGCTGTCACTCATGGAGTCATAAGTGCCATCGTCGTTGAAGACCATGGTTCACTTGTTGGTGCACTCGTAGGACTTGTGGCCTCGGCCTCCGCAAGTGAAACACTTGAAGGAACTCGTCTTGACGGTCTCATCGGTTGGGGTTGATGATGATGAAGCTCTCAGCTTGAAGTTGCTCGTAGTAGGATGGCTTGTAGTTGACGAAGCTTTCTTGGAACTCGACTTGTCAATGTTGGTAGTAGGAGGCTTTGTAGTCGGTGTTGGAGTCGTTGACGCTTGGGTGTTGGAGAAGCCGTAGGACTTGGATGAGAACTTGGCATACTTGAAATCATCTTGCACTTGGCATCCCGCTTTGGTAGCTTGGTGCACTAGCTCGATGAGATTTGAGTATGGTTGGAAGTCGGCGATCTTCTTGATGGGATGATTGAGTCCATTCAAGAAACATTCCATAGTGTGCTCATCATCTTCCATGACATTGGCTCGTATCATTGCAATCTCCATCTCCTTTTAGTACTCTTCAACGCTCTTTGTTCCTTATTTGAGTATTTGGAGTTTCTTGAAGAGGTCGTGGTTGTAGTAGGTAGGTACGAAGCGTGCTCTCATGACATCCTTCATTTGCACCCAAGAAGTGATGGGTGGTTCACCTCGTGCCTCTCGTCACTCGGTGACTTGTTCCCACCAAATGAGCACATAGTCTTGGAACTCAAGGGATTCCATCGCGATCTTCTTCTCTTCTTCATAATTGTGCAAATGGAAGATCTTGTCAACTTTCAATGCCCATGAAAGGTACTCTTTGGGATCGTTGCTTTCGTTGAACTTGGGCACGGTGAACTTAAGCTTGCCATAGCGTTTCGCTCTTCATTGTATTGGGGTTGGGGATGATGACGCCCATGTTGTTGATGCTTGTTCAACTCGTGGTGCTCTTGGCGTGGAGGGTTGTCATCCTCATGTTGCTCTTGTCGTGGAGGATCTCCATTGTCTTCATGATCTTGAGGAACTTGTTGTTCTTGACCTGCTTGTGGAGTAGCCTGTCGAGCTCGAGGAGGGACTTGACGGTGCACACGAGCTTGATAAATCCTCTCACGGACTTCTTGGCGAAGTGCTTCAGCATGTTCACGAGCTTGTCGTCCTCGGTCGGCTACGGCTCGACTTGAATCGCGTAGAGCTTGTTGTGCCTCAAGTGCTTAAGCGTCACGGAGTTGTTGTTCTTGACGTTGTGCCTTGGCATCTTGAGCATTTTGGTGTATACACACTCGCTCTTCCTCTTCATGTTGTCGTCGTTGCCGTTCTTGTGCTAGCGCAAAGGCCTCTTGAGTTTGACGTTGACGGCGCTCGTGAGAGTCAATGTCGCATAGGGGATTGAGGCTTGCTGGACGATCGTTGCGTGCAGCTTGGCGAAGAGTGTTCGATGTCGGTGTACTTGATCCAGACAAGGTGAAGTCGGAGTGGCGGCTTGAACGACTCCTTGAAGTGGAAGAAGAGTAGTTGAGCAACAAAGCGCGAATCTCGTCCATCCTTGCGTCATTCTCTTGCTTGTGATCGTCGAGCTTGTGGTCGAAGTAGTCCCTTGTACGTTGCTCGGAAAGTCGCAAGTCAGTGGCAAGGTTGTCGATGCGTTCACTCATGGCTTGTTGCTCTTGATGCAAAGCACGTTGTGCACCAAAGAGGTGACTCTTGGTGACGAAGGAGTTCATGTCGTCGTCTTGCTCCATGAAGAGTGGGTTGGTAGAAGTACTTGGCCTATCCATCATTCCAAGACAAATGTGAGTGGTAGAAAGAGAAGAACGAGTACCAAATGTACCTTGACTGAAGTTGAAATTGGATCAAGGATCACTCCAATGTAGGACAAGGAAATAGTACAATTGGTACTAGCTCTTGTCGGTTTCTCACACCTACACAAGTAAAAGCTTTTGGTGGAGCTTGGTTAGGATGGTGGCACAAAATTTGATGCAATTGTAAGTGAGCTTCAATATTGTTGGAAAAGATTCGCAAGATGCAATGTAACAAGTAGACCAAGCATATAAGGTACACGGAAACACACACACAAAAAGATGAGTGGGGTCGTGCAACCAAGGGTGAGCCAAAACATGGAATCCATAAAAATGCTCTTGTTGCACAACACTAGAGAGACGCTAGCACGATTGCACAAAAGGCGGATACAAGAACTTGTGCACAATCTACTTAGAAAAAATGCAACGACTTCTATCCCAAGTATGCTCTATGCAAGGTGTTGCTATGATATGATCCAAAATGATCGAGTATGACAATCTTAATGTTGTATGATGCTATGGTTCTTGCTTAAAAGCTCTTTGCTTATCTTTCTTCTTTTCTTAAAAGCTTGTTTGGCACTTTGATGTTTGAGCTCTTTTCTCATGCAATGCTTGACGAACCGATATAGCAAGTGATTATGCGATGACAACTTTGTGACACAAGAGATGATACCAATATATGCAACAATGATATATGGATGATATGAGAAGTATGATCACTAATGTGCACAAGTCTCGTTGCCGGCAATACTCAATGGCTAGTCTTCATGGGTAAGCAATGCAAAGGAGTAAGGCTATAATGGCTATCAATGTAATGGCAAGAGTGATATGTCCAATACCAAGATGAGGTTACTGGTCTTGCTTCTGGTATGGTGTCAAAATGGTGGCACGAATACCAAGGTGTAGTCGAGGTGGTCATTGTTGATGACAATGTAGGGCGGCGGTGATGATGTAGGACGCGTCCGTGGCGAAGAGGAGCGGTGGTGATGTCGATGTCGAACCGTACCTAGATAGCCGAAACACAAAAGGATATGGTACCACAACTCAAATTCTCAAACCTCGAAGTAGGAAATGTGTCAGAGAGAGAAACGGTCCAAAAATGGTTGGGCTAGGCGGAAGTGGTGGAGGTATGCGGAAGTATATGTGGTATATGGTGGGCACCGGAACAAAATTTGGTGAAAAATGGACGGAAAATGGGGCGGTGGATGGAGATGTTGCTGCGAGGGGTCGGATGTCCGGGTGGAAGGCCAGATGTCCGGGCTTGACGGGCCGGATGTCCGGGCTCTGGATCCACGGACGAACGGGATGAACACCGTGTGGAGAGGTCAAATCCGGGCGAAGTTTGGGGGAATTTGTGGATGGAAATTGGGGGAAAAGGATGGAAAGCAAGATCCACTCAAAACAAAGCAAATCCACTGATCCAAACCAACAAAATCTCAATACACCAACAAATCACAAAAAAATTTGGGGCTATTTTTGGTGGGGAATTTTCAAATTAGGACGAAAAACAACAAAACAAGGATAGAAACACAACGGGGAGGCTCCGAAATCATGATCAACATGGCTCTGATATGAAGATGATGTGGGGAGGCTCCGAAATCGTGATCAACGTGGCTCTGATACCTAGATGATGTAGGGTAGAACCCTAATTGGCCAATCTTTCATGAAAGGAGCAGATCCCACGATGAACACGAAGAACACGAGGAGGGAAACGAGGGAAAACACAAGGGAAACACAAGAGGAACACTCAAACTAACAAGAACAAGTCACACATGTGCTAGATCCTCGATTACAAAGGGGACGATGCACGATCCAAAGTCAACAACGGACGATACAAGGTAACTGGTCTTCTCCGTGAGGAGGTCTTGAGTTCTTCCCTAAAGAGGGGTCTTGAATCCGCTTGGGGGATCTTCTCCGTAGGATGCTCGAATCTCCAAGGAGAAGGTAACCAAGTGGATGAGCAAAGCTCTCACACGAAATATGAGCTAATCCTTTGCTAACCCTAGAAAGTTGGGCGAGGTGGAGTATATATAGTCTAGGGGGAGAAGGGATACACAGGCCTCGGCCCTTCACTTTGCGCAGACAGGGGAGGCCGGATGTCCGGGCTGGTCGGGCCAGATGTCCGGGCTTTCAGGCGACGCCGGATATCCGGACTAGGGAGGCCGGATGTCCGCGCTGGAGTTGTGGCATTTTTTGCTCTCGGGTTCGGAGGGGCCGGATTTCCGGGTTGGCGGCCGGATTTCCGGAGGCTCGGGAGAGGCCGGATGTCCGGGCTGTCGCGGTCGGATGTCCGGGGCTTGTAGCTTCTGGCGGCTGTCCTGCTATAGTGGACGACGCTCTAGGGGCGGATGTCTGGGGTCATGGCCGGATGTCCGGGGCCTGGGAGATGTTCTTGGCTCCTTCCGCTGGTTCTCCCCATCCGTGGACTTGGCAACTTGTACATCTTCATGCGCATCTTCGGGAGGGCCCTCTTGGTGCCTAATCATGCACAACACCTCGGACTTAGGTAGTAGCCATGTCTCATGCATAGAAAGTGGAAGTTCGGAGAGGAGTGAGTTCACCTTATCTTCGATAGCCTTGGCTCGGGCTCGTGTCATTGGTCCAAGTGGTGTCCTTGGAGGTCTTTAGGTGCATCCATGGGGATGATCTTGGGATGCTCCACATCACATAATATTATCTAGGAGTTTATTAGCTTCTCCTGATGTGATTTCCATAAAAGTGCCTCCCACGGCCGAATCTAAAAGATTTCTAGAAGCAAAATTAAATCCAGCATAATTTTTTTGTATAATCATCCACAAATTCAAACCATGTGTATGGCAATTACGTATCATTAATTTCATCCTCTCCCAAGCTTGTGCAACATGTTCATGATCAAGTTGCTTAAAATTCATGATATCGTTTCTAAAAGAGAAGATCTTAGTGGGAGGAAAATACTTAGAGATAAAAGCATCTTTGCACTTATTCCAAGAATCAATACTATTTTTAGGCAAAGACGAAAACCAAGATTTAGCATGATCTCTAAGAGAAAAAGGAAATAGCTTCAATTTAACAATATCATTGTCCACATCTTTCTTCTTTTGCATATGGCACAAATCAACGAAGCTATTAAGATGGGTAGCGGCATCTTCACTAGGAAGGCCGGCGAATTGATCTTTCATGACAAGATTCAACAAAGCAGCATTAATCTCACAAGATTCGGTATCGGTAAGAGGAGCCATCGGAGTGCTAAGAAAATCATTGTTGTTGGTATTATTAAAGTCACACAATTTGGTATTTATCTTGAGCCATCGTGACAAGCAAGCGATCCAACACACGAGCAAACAAGAAGCACGGGTAAAAGAGGAGAACGGAAAAGAGAGAGGGCGAATAAAATGGCAAGGGTGAAGTGGGGGAGAGGAAAACGAGAGGCAAATGGCAAATAATGTAATGCGGGAGATAAGGGTTTGTGATGGGTACTTGGTATGTTGACTTTTGCATATACTCCCCGACAACGGCGCCAGAAATCTTTCTTGCTACCTCTTGAGCACTGCGTTGGTTTTCCCTTGAAGAGGAAAGGGTGATGCAGTAAAGCAGCGTAAGTATTTCCCTCAATTTTTGAGAACCATGGTATCAATCCAGTAGGAGGCCACACATGAGTCCCTTGCACCTATACAAACAAATAAAATCCTTGCAACCAACGCAATAAAGGGGTTGTCAATCCCTTCATGGTCACTTACGAAAGTGAGATCTGATAGATATGATAAGATAATGTTTTTGGTATTTTTATGATAAAGATGCAAAGTAAAGAAAGCAAAATAAAAAGTGTCAGAAATAGCTTGTTGACGGGAGATTAATATGATGGAAAATAGACCTAGGGGCCATATGTTTCACTAGTGGCTTCTCTCAAGAGTATAAGTATTACGTTGGGTAAACAAATTACTGTTGAGCAATTGACAGAATTGAGCATAGTTATGATAATATCTAGTTATGACCATGTATATAGGCATCACGTCCGAGACAAGTAGACCGACTCCTTCCTGCATCTACTACTATTACTCGACACATCGACTGCTATCCAGCATGCATCTAGAGTATTAAGTTCAAAAGAACAGAGTAACGCTTTAAGTAAGATGACATGATGTAGAGGGATAAACCCATGCAATGTGATATAAACCCCATCTTGTTATCCTCGATGGCAACAATACAATATGTGCCTTGCTGCCCCTACTGTCACTGGGAAAGGACACCGCAAGATTGAACCCAAAGCTAAGCACTTCTCCCATTACAAGAAAGATCAATCTAGTAGGCCAAACCAAACTGATAATTCGAAGAGACTTGCAAAGTTAACCAATAATACATAAAAGAATTCAGAGAAGATTCAAATATTGTTCATAGATAAACTTGATCATAAACCCACAATTCATCGGTCTTAACAAACACACCGCAAAAGAAGATTACATCGAATATATCTCCACGAGAATCATGGAGAGCTTTGTATTGAGATCCAAAGAGAGAGAATAAGCCATCTAGCTAATAACTATGGACCCGAAGGTCTGAGGTAAACTACTCACACATCATTGGAGACGCTATGGTGTTGATGTAGAAGCCCTCCGTGATCTATGCCCCCTCCGGTGGAGCTCCGGAAAAGGCCCCAAGATGGGATCTCACGGGTACAGAAGGTTGCGACGGTGGAATTAGGTTTTTGGATCCGTATCTGGTAGTTTGGGGGTACGTAGGTATATATAGGAGGAAGAAGTACATCGGTGGAGCAACGCGGGCCCCACGAGGGTGGAGGGCGTGCTTGGGGGGGGGGTAGGCGTGCCCCCATACCTCGTGCCTTCCTGGTAGCTTTCTTGATGTAGGGTCCAAGTCCTCTAGATCACGTTCGTTCTAAAAATCATGTTCCCGAAGGTTTCATTCTGTTTGGACTCCGTTTGATATTCCTTTTCTGCGAAACTCTGAAATAGGAAAAAACAACAATTCTAGGCTAGGCCTCCGGTTAATAGGTTAGTCCCAAAAATAATATAAAAGTGTATAATAAAGCCCAATAATGTCCAAAACAGAATATAATATAGCATGGAACAATCAAAAATTATAGATACGTTGGAGATGTATCACCGCACACCAATTGTATGGACCTACACCATCATGGTGGGAGAATTACATAACCACTTTTCTTATAGCCAATGTCACTTGGGAACAGTTTCAGCAAGCGTTCCACACTGATCATGTTTCGACTGGAGCTATGAGCATGAAGAAGCATGAGTTTTGCAACTTACGCCAGGGCAACCATACTGTGGGGCAGTACGTGGATGAGTTTAGCAAGCTAGCTCGTTATGCCCCAGATGACGTGGCCACCGATGCCACGAAACAAGAGGAGTTTATGGAAGGGCTGAATGATGAGATGAGTATGCAGTTCATGGTGGCAACATTTAACAACTACCATGAGTTGGTAGATAAGGCTCTTATGATTGAAGGGAAGCAACAGCAAATTGAGAGCCGCAAAAGGAAGAATGGACAAGGGAGGTACAATTCAGGAGCTCGGCAGAAACCCCGTTTCACCCCAAACTCTGGAGGATATATCCATAACCATGGAGGGCATAACCATAATGGAGGAAGTTCGCATAACCATAGTGGACCCAAGAATGGAAATGGGAATGGAGTAGGCAGTAATCAGAACCGCTCTAAACCAGCCACACCCGTCAAGAGGGATCTAAGTCATGTTACTTGCTTCAAGTGCGGGAAGACTGGACATTACGCCACCGAATGTTCTGAAGCAAAGAATGGAAATGGAAATGGAAGCTCTAGGAAGAAGCCCAACCCTTTCAACAAGGGACAAGTGAACCACATGAATGTGGAGGAGGTTAAAGAGCAGCCATATGCAGTTATCGGTAAGTTTTTGGTTAAGTCATTTGCCGCTCTCGTTCTTTTTGATATTGGTGCATCGCATTCATACATTTCAAGGGGATTTGTGGACAAGTTTAAGTTACCCACCTTAGCCCTTAGGACACCCTTGCTAGTAAGCTCACCAGGTGAAGAGTATATGGCCAACAGATGGTGTGAACGGTTACCCTTAAACATTGGCAGCCATGGTTTCCCCTCAGACCTAATAATTCTGGAGTCACAAGGATTGGACGTGATACTGGGTATGGATTGGCTATCGAAGTATGAAGGAAACATTGATTGTGCTAGTAGGTCAATTCTGCTCACCACCCTGGAGGGAAAAAGGGTTAAGTATGTATCTAGGCATACACCAAAGAGGACTCACTTAAACTCCCTCATGGGCGTTGTTCAAGAGGAGATGCTTGTAATGAAGGATTACCCGGATGTATTTCCAAAGGAACTACCAGGCATGCCACCTGATCAGGACATTGAGTTTTTTATAGAGCTATTGCCAGGCACCGGACCCATATTGAAGAGACCATACCGGATGCCCGCAAATGATCTAGAGGAGATTAAGAAATAGATTAAGGAGTTATTGGAGAAAGGTTACATTCAACGAAGCTCGTCTCCATGGGGAGCCCCAGTGCTCTTGGTTGAGAAGAAGGATAAATCTCTGAGAATGGTGGTTGACTATTGTGCATTGAATGAAGTGGCGATTAAGAACAAGTACCCATTGCCGATGATCAATGATTTGTTTGACCAGCTGCAAGGAGCTAAAGTATTTCCAAGATCGATTTACGATCAGGGTACCATCAGCTGAAGATCCGAGAACAAGATATACCTAAGACAGCTTTCACCACAAGGTACGGGCTATACGAGTACACGGTTATGTCATTTGGATTAACTAACGCCCCTGCCTATTTCATGAGTATGATGAATAAGGTGTTCATGGAGTTCTTGGATAAGTTTGTTGTGGTGTTCATTGATGATATTTTGGTATAATCGAAGAATGAAGAGGAGCACAAGGAGCATCTGCGTTTAGTTCTCGAGAAGCTCAGGGAACATCGGTTATATGCCAAGTTCAACAATGTGAGTTTTGGTTGAAGGAAGTTGGATTCCTTGGACATGTTATATCAGGAGAAGGTATAGCAATAGACCCTACTAAGGTTCAGCCAGTCACTGAGTGGTTGGCACCCACTTCAGTTGGAGAGATCCGCAATTTTCTGGGACTTGCAGGATATTATCAGAGATTCATTGAGAATTTCTCAAAGAATGCAAAGCCCATGACAGAGTTGCTGAAGAAGGACACCAAGTTCAAATCGATAGATGAATGTGAGGCAAGTTTTCAGGAGTTGAAGAAACGTTTGACTACAGCCCCAATGCTGATTCTGCCAGATATACGCAAGGATTTCCAAGTGTATTGCGATGCGTCTCGCTTAGGACTTGGAGGTGTACTTATGCAAGACGAAAGAGTTGTTTCGTATGCCTCGCGTTTGCTTTGACCGCATGAGTTGAATTATGCCACACATGATTTGGAGTTAGCAGCAGTAGTGCATGCGCTCAAGACCTGGAGACATTTTCTTATTGGAAATCATTGTAATGTGTACATGGATCATAAGAGTTTGAAGTACATTTTCACACAGAAGGAGTTGAATCTCAAGCAAAGGAGATGGTTGGAGCTTATAAAGGATTATGATATGAAGTTGCACTATCATCCAGGCAAGGCCAATGTCGTAGCAGAGGCTTTGAGCCGGAAGAGTTATGCCAATACCCTCGTAAATGGAGGATTACCAACAGAGTTAGCCGAAGGACTCAGGGAGCTACGTTTGGAAATAGTCCCTAGAGGTTTTGTTGAAGCTTTAGAAATTCAGTCGACATTATTGGGAAAGATTCAAGAAGCTCAGAAGGATGACAAAGAAATTGCTGAGATAAAGGAGAAAATGAGTAAGGGAAAGGCCAAAGGTTTTCGTGAGGATGAGCACGACACCTTGTGGTTTGAGGACCGTGTTTATGTACCCAATAATGCAGAGATCAGGAAGTTGATACTTTAGGAGGCTCATGACTCGCCATACTCGATACACCCCGGAAACACCAAGATGTATTTGGATTTGAAGGAGCATTTATGGTGGACTGGTATGAAGAAGGATATTGCCGAGTATGTAGCCGTATGTGATGTATGTCAGAGAGTGAAGGGAGAAAATCAAAAGCCAGCAGGATTACTACAGCCTATGCCGATACCCGAATGGAAGTGGGATAAGCTTGGCATGGATTTTATCACCGGATTACCTAGGACCCGATCAGGATATGACTCTATCTGGGTAGTAGTTGATCGGTTGACCAAAGTGGCTCACTTTATCCCAGTGAAAACCACATATACAAGTGCGAAGTTGGACAAGATATATATGACCAGGATCGTATGTCTGCATGGAGTTCCAAGGACTATCGTGTCGGATAAAGGAACCTAGTTTACTTCAAAGTTTTGGCACCAGCTGCACCAGACTTTGGGAACCAGACCGGAGTTTAGTACAACATTTCATCTGCAAACAGATGGACAGACCGAGAGAGTCAATCAGGTTCTAGAGGAAATGTTGAGAGCTTGTGCGCTAGATTATGGATCCAGTTGGGATGATAATTTGCCCTACGTAGAGTTCTCTTACAACAATAGTTATCAAGCCAGTCTGAAGATGGCACCTTTCGAAGCTTTGTATGGAAGAAGGTGCAGGACACCATTGATGTGGGATGAAGTTGGAGACCGTCAATTGTTTGGACCGGATTTGATTAAAGAGTCAGAAGAGAAGGTTAAATTGATCCGAGATAGACTGAAGGTAGCTCAGTCCAGACAGAAGCGTTATGCAAGCTCAAAACGCAAGGAGGTAGTCTACGAAATCGGGGATAGAGCGTATCTTCGGGTGTCACCTCTGCGATGAGTTAAACGTTTTGGAGTCAAGGGAAAGTTAGCCCCGAGATTTGTAGGACCATACCGAGTTTTGGAACGTATGAGAGAGGTGGCCTACAAGTTGGAGTTACCCGAAGGACTATCAGGAGTTCATGATGTGTTTCAGGTTTCCCAGTTGAGGAAGTGCCATGCAGAGATGGCCGATATCCCTCTGAGAGATACAATGCCCCTGGAAGCAATTCAGTTGGATAGCGATCTGACTTACAAGGAGAAACTAGTCAAAATTCTCGAGTTTGCCAGCCGAGTTACTCGCAGTAAGGTTATCAAGTTTTGCAAAGATCAGTGGAGCCACCATACCGAGGATGAATCCACCTGGGAACGAGAGTAAGATCTATGGAAAGACCACCCACACCTATTTTCTAGCCAACCTGAATCTCGAGGACAAGATTCATCTTAAGGGGGGTAGGTTTGTAACATCCCAAATTTCCAATTTGGAATGTTATACATAGGTCATCATATGCATATCATATTTCTTTTGCATTCTTGCTTTGGGATCCTGAAGATCCTAAGCAACTCAAGGACCCATGAAGAGAGTTGGGGATTTCACCATTCTCATATTTGAATTTTCTCAAATATCGAAACAAGGATCGTTTTGGTTTCATTATTTTTCTCCCCAAAAATATTTGGTAATAAAATATATGAGAGAAGATAATATGACTTCTCCAAACAAAATGAAATATTGGAGGAAAATGTTAAAATCAAATAAATAATTTTATTCGGATTTTATTGCTATTTTATTTGAATTAGAAAATATACATTTTTCAATATTGCATTCTTAGCCCAAATAAATGTTCAGTTTGTCCGCAATATTATTAGAGGACCGGGAAAATTTATTTCAGGATTTTCGGACTCCGTTTGGTATTTCTTTTATTGATTTTTACTCCGTCTGTCTTTTAAAAAAACTTCCAACTAACCTAACGGGCCGTGCCCGAGCCGGACTCCGTCCGGCCAGGCTTTATAATTCATCCCGAGGACCCCCCCCCTCAAGGCTCAAGTCACCGCGCCCCAAACCCTAACCCTAGCCGCGCCGCCACCTGCGCCGCCGCCGCCCACCCCGCCGTCCGCCACCCGCGCCGCCTCCCCGGAGTTCGTCGTCGCCGGTTTTTCACCGGTTTTCGTCGGTTTTATTTCCGGTAAAAACCTAGATCAGTTTTTCATTTAGATTTCATTTTATTTCGGTTTAGTTTATTTAACGAAAGCTTGTTCGTTTAGAGTTGTTAGTGAACAATTTTCATTAGATTAGTTCTGTTAGCGAACGTTCATTCGTTAGTATTTTATTTTTATTTTATTTTCGGCCAGGGACTTATCCACGATTAGTCTTTTCAACCGTTTGTCCAAATCCAGTGAAACCAACGCCAAAATCTTCGTCTCGAACCCCTATTTCTGTTTAATCAACTTGAACAAGGTTTTGATAATTTAAAATTTGGTTTCAAGCAGTTTTGTTTTCGAAGTTCTTTTGACCGTAGTTTCAGTTCCATAGCTCCAATTCGATTGATTCTTTTTGCAGATCGAATCTCTTTTGTTGAGTTTTCAGATTCGATCTTCTTATTTGAGTTTTACCCGTGCATATTTGCTTGATTGCTTATGTATGGCATTGTTTATCTGCGATAGAATTCCTGGAGTGCGCAGCGTGCTACTATGAGTCACTAGGTTTTGCGGATCATCAGCATGGCAAGTAACACATTGATCATACTCTTTTCTTACCCAGTTTTTATGCATTAGTTACAACCCTCAAACATTGCATGAGTAGGATCTCTTAACATGTGGGTTTTGGGAAGTAGATGATGAGGTAGAACCTATTGCCCTTTTATTATCAAACCCTTGGGAGTTACTTCTACGTTATGCTTATATTGCCATGTTATGCTAGTAGACGTGGATTGGGTTTGAGTTATCCATGACAGATGTGAGATGGTTAATTAATGGTTAACTTAAGGTGGCTACTTAAACACACATCTGGGTGGATTGGTTGCGAGCACCTGGAGAATCTAGTGTTGTCCTAGCATATCCCGGAGTACCCGTGTGATTATCCTATGGTTTGCCACCTAGGCTCAAAGGGATCATAAGATTATTCATGCTAGAAACTTCCATGTGCAGCCACAAGCTATTATGGGCTCAAGCATAGTGGAGTAAGTTGCATGACCTTTTCTAGTGGTAGGCTAGCAGATGTAGGGGATGTAGGTTGGTACAGTCTACCCGGGGTTAGAGTCAATGCTTCCGAAAAACTATGTCTCGGTCATCCGTTTCTCAAACACCATGTAGTGCGAGAAATCCAACGGAGGAGATCGAGTCTTGTGGGGAAAAGTGTGCAAACCTCTGCAGAGTGTACACACTAATCATGGTTAGCCGTGTCCCGGGTTATGGACATCTTGAGTATCTGGTTCTTGGATTATCGTATTGATCTCATCACTTTGTTGGGTTGTTAATTACTTTCTAATTGGGATTGAGTTGGAGGAACCTTCTCAATGTTTAAAAACTACCATGATAGTTAAATAAAATATATTCCTTTGTTGTAGGAAAAAATTGGCTTTTCGCAAAAACATTATAACCATGGAGCCTCCACCAGCCATATATGCATGTAGTGATAGCATTTACCTATTCATTGCTCTACTTTGTTATATTGCCAGCATATTCCATGTGCTGACCCGTTTTCGGGCTACAACATATCATGTTGCAGATTTTTCAGACGAAGAGTAAGGTGCGCTAGGTCGTTGTGGTGCACTCAGCTATGCCATTGGAGTTGATGGACTCACTTTACCTTCCAAGTCTTCCGTTGTTATCTTATTTAGATGGCCTTAAGCCATATTATTGTAATAAGTTCTCTTTTTGAGACTTTCGATGTAATAAGTGTGTGATTGCTACTCTGTTGTAAATCCTTCGAAGTACTCTGTGTGTCAGCATTACCGATCCAGGGATGGCACTTATGCATAGAGACTTGACCATCTGTGGTCGGGTCGCTACACCCCTAATAGAAGATCAGACAGTTAACCAAACCAAGCATACTTAATAACTTGGAAATATAGCAATTGTATTTGTTTCTCATGTATTTTGTACAGCCAAATTCGATTTATTTCTCACATGGTATACTATAACAGAATGCACCCACAACAATTGAACATCGCATTGCAAAATTGAACCAAATAGTTAACTAAACACCACAACAAATGAACCAAACGTAAACTGAGCACCACATTGCACAATATAACATACTCCTAATAGAAGATCGCACAGTTAACCAAACCAAGCATTCTTGACAACTTGGAAAATTGCACCCTGAAGAATTGAACATCACATTTATAGAATTGAACCAAACAGTTAACTGAACACCACATTGGACGACATATAGAACATATACTCTAGAGCAGAAGATTGCATGGTATAAGTAGATAGCACAATTCATTGAATTTGTTAAGGAAAGGCAGTAGCTAGCAAACTGAACATGGGTCCTTATAGTGAGCTAATAAGACAAGATACTCCTCATTGTCAGAGATATCCATGACGATTGGCTCGTTGGACATGGAAGAGGGCGAGGCCTCCACTTCGTGGGTGCCCTCGTCGTAGTGGTTAGTTGCCTGAGCCGCTCCGAGCACCAACCTGCTGGCTCTCGAGATGAGGTAAGCACATGCATGCTGAGAAAACACCTCGTAGTCTTCGACGAAGGCACCGATAGGGGCCTCGAGAAAACGCCATGAACTATCGTTTAAAGCAGCCAACCTCATCGCGGCATTGGCGCGCGAGGCGTCGACAGTGGCCTTGACGGTGAGGTACTCCTCCAAGGTCTAGCGGTCAGCACGAATGGCAGCCATCGCTACCTCATCCGCGCGTGCGGCCGCGATTTGCTTCTCCGCTGCCAAATGCTCCTTGAGATCCTGGCTATACTGCGTGCACCATGGCTTAGGGCAGCACTTATTTGGTGGAGGTCTCAGTGATTTGGGTGGAAGGTGTCACGCTCGCACCGGCGGTCGGGGCATGTGGGATGTGGAAGGAGGAGGAGGATGGGGGTCGGGTGTGGATTACCTGCCTGGATAGGCGAGGCCGAGCAGCGTGAAGGAGGGTTGCCGGCGAGGAGGCGACGCTGCAAGCAAGGAGTGAAGGTTTCAACTTGGAAAGGAAGGCGGAAACATGGGAAATGTGGCTTTTGGTAAGGGGGAGGGGGCGGGGAGGAAGATATTTCCGTGGAAGCTGAAAATTTGGAATCGTTTCAGCCAAAAAACTGGCGCGCAAAGTGTCACCAAACACGGTCCCTTATTCAGAGCGGCCTGTGGACTGTAGCCATCGCACCTTCTCATGTAAGTCGTTTGTGTACTATAATCCGACGGTGCTCCAAGATAATTTTTGCTACATCTCACACAGTTGGTGATAATAAACTGTGTGGGATCTACTTGATTTTTCGTCTTGATTTGTATTACATAACGGGGTCACAACGGCAATGGATGGTGTTTGAATTGCTAGACCTTTTATCTGCAGTGAACATGCAACTATATGTGTGTCGTAAAAAAATTGGAATTATTCAGGGTTCGTTTGGAAATTTTATACATTAAATTGGTTTTCTAGCCATTTCAGGTGCACAATTCAAAATTAAAGCACATGCACATGGTCCGGTGCACCAACATGGGTTGTAAATTCAGATATGTGTCCATGGGTTTATGCTTATGTCCCATGCAAGAAATGGGGATGAATTTTGAACACCACAGCACTGTGGCTCTCCGGCAAATGTTGAGGTACTTTCTTTTGTAATTCTAGTAAATCCAAAACCCGTCTGAAATTCATGAACCTTGGCATGCTGTCATGGAATGGCATCAACATGCCGGGGTAAAAATATTGTACCATTTGGGGCAGGTTGTGGTATAAGCTTCTCACAAACAAGAGCTTCTCACAAGAAAGCCTCATGGTTCCGTTAGGAAAACGTGTCACCTTGTGGATAAAACGATATTCGTCGCCTCTTCTGCATTTCAATTTTTTCCTGGTGTCAACATAGAACAAAAGGAGTGTCGTATTAAATTTTGGATTTTTTTGGGGATCGTTTGGATATTTTTATACGTTAATTGAGTTTTCTAGGCATTTATGTGCATAATTAAAAATTGAACTACATGCACGTGCTCCGTCCATAAAAACGGGTTGCAAAATCAAATGTTTGTCCTTCGTTGCAAGATTAGGTCACATGCAAGAAATGAGAACGAATGTCAAACACCTTGACACTGTCGCTCGGCTGCTAACATTGAGATACATGGTTTTAAAATTCTAGTAAATAGAAAAATCATCTGAAATTCATGAAACTTGACATGATATGATGGAACGGCAGCGACATGCAATGGTAAAAATATCGTCCCATTTGGGGCAGGTGTTCGTATAAGCTTCTCGCAAACTAGAGCTTCTCTCACAACAAGCCTGATGGTTTCGGTAGGGTACGTGCCACCTTGGGGGACGAAATGATATATGTTGCCTCTTATTGCTTTCAAAATTTTTCTCGTGTCAACATAGAACAACAGGAGTGTCGTGTTAAATTTTTGATTTTTTGGGGATTGTTTGGACATTTTTATACGTTAGTTGAGTTTTCTAGGCATTTATGTGCATAATTAAAAATTGAACTACATGCACGTGCTCCGTCCATAAAAACAGGTTGCAAAATCAAATGTTTGTCCTTGGTTGCATGCTTATCCCATGCAAGAAATGGGAATGAATGTCAAACACCCTACCACGATCACTCGGCCGCAAACATTGAGATACCTGGTTTTTAAATTCTAGTAAATCCAATGCTTGTCTGAAATTCATGAAACTTGGCATGCTATCATGGAGCGGTCTCAACATGCCATGGTAAAAAAAAAATTCCCATTTGGGGCAGGTTTGGGGATATGCTTCTCACAAACCAAAGCTTCTCACAACAAGCCTGATGGTTTCGGTAGGGAATGTCCCACCTTTGGGGACGAAACGATATCCATTGCCTCTTATTGCATTCAAATTTTTTCTCATGTCGACATAGAACAACATGAGTGTTGTGTCAATTTTTGGGATTGTTCGGGGTTCGTTTGGACATTTTAGTGCATTAATTGAGATTTCAATGCATTGATGTGCATAATTCAAATATGAACTACATGCACATGCTCTAATGCATATAAATTGGTTCAAAATTCAGTGCCCTTAGTTGCATGCTTAGGTCCCATGCAAGAAATGGGAATGAATGTCAAACATCCTGCCAAGGTCACTCGGCCGCAAACATTGAGAAACCTGGTTTTTAAATTCTAGTAAATCCAAAGCTCGTCTGAAATTCATGAAACTTGGCATGCTATCATGGAGCGGCATCAACATGCCATGGTAATTTTTTTTCCCATTTGGGGTAGGTTTGGGCATATGCTTCGCACAAACCAAAGCTTCTCACAACAAGCCTGATTGTTTCGGTAGGGAACATCCCACCTTTGGGGACGAAACGATATCCATTGCCTCTTATGGCTTTCAAAAAATTTCTCGTGTCAACATAGAACAACATGAGTGTTGTGTCAATTTTGGGGATTTTTCGGGGTTCGTTTGGACATTTTATGCATTAATTGAGTTTTGAATGCATTTATGTGCATAATTCAAATTTGAACTACATGCACATGCTATAATGCATATAAATAGGTTGAAAATAAAATCTATGTCTTTGGGTGCATGCTTAGGTCCCATGCAAGAAATGGGAATGAATTTCAGACACCAGGGCACAATTGATTGCCAGCAAAACGTTGAGATACTTTGTTTTTTAAATTCTAGTAAATCAAAAACTCGTCTGAAATTCATGAAACTCGGCATGCTATCATGGAATGGCACCCGACATGCTATGGTATTTTTCGTGTCCATTTTGGGAGAAGGCGCACTCGAATAACAACCAACAAAGGCATTTAAACTAATATCTCAAATGTTTGTATAATTAAAATCATGTGCGTTCTGTAAACCATTCACATGACACCACGTGTCTTCGTTTTGATGGCTATAGGAGGTGCTGTGCGGACAACTACTTGACCTTGACTGAACGGGAGGCATGCAAGCGGAGTCTGGTGCGCAGGCTGACCTAGAGGCATGCAAGCTGTCCTCCAATGCGCATGCTCACCGAGAAGCATGTAAGCTGTACGCTGCACAGGCTCACTAGGAAGCGAGCCCTTTGACTTCGATGGCCTGCCGCCTTCCTCTCCATTAATGGCGCCCGAGCCGTTGTTTAATACTGGTGGCCTTACTGTTTGCCTCCCATTCCCCTCCCTCCCGCAGACCTCCACCAACGCCATGACGCAGAATGATCATCTGCCACTAGTCTTCCAGTTTGGTGAAGTCGACTCCGAGCCGGAGGAGATAGAAAATAAGGAGGAATAGGGCCTGATGGACGTGGACCCCGCTCCCGTCCCAGGTCCCATCCCCGCGCCTGCGCGAGTGACCATCCCCGTAGCATTGACGGGCTGGTCGCCGGGCACTAGCGCAGAGCTGGAAGCCGCAGGCGTCAGCGAGGTCTCCGCGGACCTGCGCGAGCTCGTGTACATGCCAGCGCTCGTGCCGGTGTCCGTGCGCGCCCCTCTGATGTCTACTACACAACCTTCTTCTTGTAGACGTTGTTGGGCCTCCAAGTGCAGAGGTTTGTAGGATAGTAGCAAATTTCCCTCAAGTGGATGACCTAAGGTTTATCAATCCGTAGGAGGCGTAGGATGAATATGGTCTCTCTCAAGCAACCCTGCAACCAAATAACAAAGAGTCTCTTGTGTCCCCAACACACCCAATACAATGGTAGATTGTATAGGTGCACTAGTTCGGCGAAGAGATGGTGATACAAGTGCAATATGGATAGTAGATAAAGGTTTTTGTAAACTGAAATTATAAAAACAGCAAGGTAACTAATGATAAAAGTGAGCACATACGGTATTGCAATGCGTTGAAGTAAGGCCTAGGGTTCATACTTTCACTAGTGCAAGTTCCCTCAACAATAATAGCATAATTGGATCATATAACTATCCCTCAACATGCAACAAAGAGTCACTCCAAAGTCACAAATAGCGGAGAACAAACGAAGAGATTATGTTAGGGTACGAAACCACCTCAAAGTTATTCTTTCCAATCAATCCGTTGGGCTATTCCTATAAGTGTCACAAACAGCCCCAGAGTTCGTACTAGAATAACACCTTAAGACACAAATCAACCAAAACCCTAATGTCATGTAGATACTCCAATGTAACCTCAAGTATCCGTGGGTATGATTATACGATATGCATCACACAATCTCAGATTCATCTATTCAACCAACACATAGAACCTGAAAGAGTGCCCCAAAGATTCTATCAGAGAGTCAAGACGAAAACGTGTGCCAACCCCTATGCATAGATTCCCAAGGTCACAGAACCTGCAAGTTGATCACCAAAACATACATCAAGTGGATCATAGAATACCCCATTGTCACCATAGGTATCCCACGCAAAACATACATCAAGTGTTCTCAAATCCGTAAAGACTCAATCTGATAAGAGAGTAGACGGGGAGAAACATCATAAGATCCAACTATAATAGCAAAGCTCGCGATAAATCAAGATCGTACCACCTCAAGAACACGAGAGAGAGAGAGATCAAACACATAGCTACAGGTATATACCCTCAGCCCCGAGGGAGAACTACTCCCTCCTCGTCATGGAGAGCTCCATGATGATGAAGATGGCCACCAGAGAGGGATTCCCCCTCCGGCAGGGTGCCGGAACGGGTCTAGATTGGTTTTCGGTGGCTACGAAGGCTTCTGGGGGCGGAACTCCCGATCTATTGTGCTCCCTGATAGTTTTAGGGTATATGGATATATATAGACGGAAGAAATACATCAGGGGAGCCACGAGGGGCCCACGAGGGTGGAGGGCGCGCACAGGGGGGTGGGCGCACCCTCCTGCCTCGTGCCTTCCTCTTGGCTTCCCTTACGTACACTCCATGTCTTCTGGATTGCTTCCGTTCCAAAAATAAGTTCCGTGAAGTTTCAGCTCAATTGGGCTCCGTTTGATTTTCCTTTTCCGCGATAATCTAAAACAAGGAAAAACATTAACTGGCACTGGGCTCTAGCTTAATAGGTTAGTACCAAAAATCATATAAAATAGCATATAAAACATCCAAGGATGATAATATAATAGCATGGAACAATCAAAAATTATAGATACGTTGGAGACGTATCAGCATCCCCAAGCTTAATTCCTGCTCGTCCTCAAGTAGGTAAATGATAAAAACAGAATTTTTGATGTGGAATGCTACCTAACATATTTATCCATGTAATTCTCTTTATTGTGGCATGAATATTCAGATCCATAAAATTCAAGACAAAAGTTTAATATTGACATAAAAACAATAATACTTCAAGCATACTAACAAAGCAATCATGTTTTCTCAAAATAACATGGCCAAAGAAAGCCATCCCTACAAAATCATATAGTCTTGCTAGGCTCCATCTTCACCACACAAAGTATTTAAATCATGCACAACCCCGATGACAAGCCAAGCAATTGTTTCATACTTTTGATGTTCTCAAACTTTTTCAATCTTCACGCAATGCATGAGCGTGAGCCATGGACATAGCACTATAGGTGGAATAGAATGGTGGTTGTGGAGAATACAAAAAGGAGAAGATAGTCTCACATCAACTAGGTGTATCAACGGGCTATGGAGATGCCCATAAATAGATATCAATGTGAGTGAGTAGGGATTGCCATGCAACGGATGCACTAGAGCTATAAATGTATGAAAGCTCAACAAAATAAACTAGTGGGTGTGCATCCAACTTGCTTGGTCACGAAGACCTAGGGCACTTGAGGAGGCTCATTGTTGGAATATACAAGCCAAGTTCTATAATTAAAGATTCCCACTAGTATATGAAAGTGATAACATAGGTGACTCTCTATCATGAAGATCATGGTGCTACTTTGAAGCACAAGTGTGGTAAAAGGATAGTAGCATTGCCCCTTCTCTCTTTTTCTCTCATTTTTTATTTTTATTTTTATTTTTATTTTTTATTTGGGCCTTTTCTCTTTTTTATGGCCTCTTTTTTTTATTTTTTTATTTTTCGTCCGAAGTCTCATACCCACTTGTGGGGGAATCATAGTCTCCATCATCCTTTCCTCACTGGGACAATGCTCTAATAATAATGATCATCACACTTTTATTGACTTACAACTCAAGAATTACAACTCGATACTTAGAACAAGATATGACTCTATATGAATGCCTCCGGCGTTGTACCGGGACGTGCAATGACTCATGAGTAACCTGTATGAAAGAATTACGAACGGTGGCTTTGCCACAAATACGATGTCAACTACATGATCATGCATAGCAATATAACAATGATGGAGCGTGTCATAGTAAACGGAACAGTGGAGAGTTGCATGGCAATATATCTCGGAATGGGTATGAAAATGCCATAATAGGTAGGTATGGTGGTTGTTTTGAGGAAGATATGTTGTGGGTTTATGGTACCGGTGAAAGTTGTGCGGTACTAGAGAGGCTAGCAATGGTGGAAGGGTGAGAGTGCGTATAATCCATGGACTCAACATTAGTCATAAAGACCTCGCATACTTATTGCAAAAATCTATTAGTTATCGAAACAAAGTACTACACGCATGCTCCTAGGGGGATATATTGGTAGGAAAAGACCATCGCTCATTCCCGACCGCCACTCATAAGGAGGACAATCAATAAATACATCATGCTCTGACTTCTTAACATAACCGTTCACCATACGTGCATGCTACGGGAATCACAAACTTTAACGCAAGTATCTCTCAAATTCACAACTACTCACTAGCATGACTCTAATATTACCATCGTCATATCTCGAAACAATCATGAAGTATCAAACTTCTCTTAGTATTCAATGCACTTTATATGAAAGTTTTTATTATATCCCTCTTGGATGCCCATCATATTAGGACTAGTTTCATAACCAAAGCAAACTACCATGCTGCTCTAAAGAATCTGAAAATGATATAAGTGAATCATGAGATTTCATTAATTTCCATAAAATAAAACGACCACCGTGCTCTAAAAGATATAAGTGAAGCACTAGAGCAACAACAAACTAATCCGAAAGATATAAGTGAAGATCAATGAGTAGTCGAATAATTATGCAACTATGTGAAGACTCTCTAACATTTAATAATTTCAGATCTTGGTATTTTACTCAAACAGCAAGAAAAACAAAAGAAAATAAAATGACACTCCAAGCAAAACACGTATCATGTGGTAAATAAAAATATAGCTCCAAGTAAAGTTACCGATGAATGAAGGCGAAAGAGGGGATGCCTTCCGGGGATCCCCAAGCTTAAGATTTTGGTTGTCCTTGAATATTACATTGGGGTGCCGTGGGGCATCCCCAAGCTTAGGCCGTTGCCACTCCTTATTCCATAGTCCATCGAATCTTTGCCCAAAACTTGAAAACTTCACAACACAAAACTTAACAGAAAACTCGTAAGCTCCATTAGCGAAAGAAAATAAAACACCACTTCAAGGTACTGTAATGAACTCATTCTTGATTTATATTGGTGTTAAACCTACTGTATTCCAACTTCTCTATGGTCTATAAAATCTTTACTAGCCATAGATTCATTAAAATAAGGAAACAACACACGAAAAACAGAATCTATCAAAAACAGAACAGTCTCTAGTAATCTATAACTAACGCAAATTTCTGGAACCCCAAAAATTCTAAAATAAATTTCTGATCGTGAGTAATTTAGCTATTAATCATGTTCAAAAAGAATTAACTAAATATAACTCTCCAATAAAAAATGGAAGCAATTCTCGTGAGTGCTAAAGTTTCTGTTTTTACAGCAAGATCAACAAGACTTTCCCCAAGTCTTCCCAACGGTTCTACTTGGCACAAACACTAATTAAACATAAAAACTCAATCATAACAGAGGATAGATAAATTATTTATTACTAAACAGGAGAAAAAAGCAAGGAATAAAAGTGAAAGTGGGTTGCCTCCCAACAAGCGATGTCATTTAATGCCCCTAGCTAGGCATGATGATTTCAATGATGCTCACATAAAAGATAAGAATTGAAACATAAAGAGAGCATCATGAAGAATATGACTAGAAAATTTAAGTCTAACCCACTTCCTATGCATAGGGATTTTGTGAGCAAACAACTTGTGGGAATAAGAATCAACTTGCATAGGAAGGTAAACAAGCATAACTTCAAAACTTTAAGCACATGGAGAGGAAACTTGACATTATTGCAATTCCTACAAGCATATATTCCTCCCTCATAATAATTTTCAGTAGCATCATGAACGAATTCAACAATATAACCAGCACCTAAAGCATTCTTTTCATGATCTACAAGCATAGAAATTTTATTACTCTCCACATAAGCAAAATTCTTCTCATTCGGGATAGTGGGAGTATCATAAGAGACTTGAATACTATAAATTGTTTCCACATTAAAAGAGTAATGTTTAGAAAAAGGGTAATCATAATCATGACAAGTTTTATAAATATAATCATCACTACTTTTTATAGCATAAGTGTCATCACAATAATCATCATATGTAGCAATTTTGTTCTCATCATAATCAATTGAAACCTCTTCCAAGATACTGGAATCATTACAAAATAAAGTCATGACCTCCCCAAATCCAATTTCATAATTATCATAATAAGATTCAACATCCTCCAAAATAGTGGGATAATTACTTCCTAAAGTAGACACTCTTCCAAACCTACTTTCATCAATATAATCATCATAAGTAGGAGGCATGCTATCATCATTATAAATTTGCATATCAAAACTTGGGAGACTACAAATATCATCTTCATTAAACACAGCTTCCCCAAGGTTGGGACTAACATTAACTTCAGAAAATATATTCTCAAAAACATCATCTTCATCAAACATAGCATCCCCAAGCTTGGGCCTTTTCATATCATAAGCATAATCACCCTCATCATTAATAGTATGGATAGCACCAATAGTATAGCAATTATCATATTCTTCCAAGCAAGTGCCAAAAAGATTTTCAGGATCATAAGAAGTACCATTATCTTCCCAATTATAATCATCACAACAAGAAATCGGCATAACGAGATCATCATCAAGTGCATCATCTTCCACAATTATATTTTCATGAGGCACAATAGTAATAGGAGCACAATTATTTGTGAGAGATATCTTTTTACCTCTCTTCCTTTTTCTTTTCTTCTTCTCCACCACATCATGTGTGGGTTCAGTCATCTTTTTGGAGCTCCTTATTAATGAGATTGGTTGAATAGAAGGCTCCTCCTCGTTACCTGATTCATCATAAGAAATAATAGGAGGGTGTTGGGAAGTCTCTTCCCTTTCATTAGTATTCTCTTCATCTTCTATCTGTTTTCTTTTCTTTATGTAGTTGGCAATATAAGGATTTTCAATACAATTCACCGCACAATACATATAAATTTCCTCTAGATCAAAGCCAAGAAGTTTATCAAGGGCAAATACTGGAAGATAGTTAGTTATACGTTTCATTTGTTCGTAACCCATAATCAAATTAAGTTCATTATGATGTGCAAGAGAAATCAAGTCATCACAATTTTTGGAAACGATTAGATCATGAAACAATTTGCATCGGATGGTTAAATGACTATGTTCATTGCAAAGTTCACAAGTACGGCCAAGAAAATTTAAATTTTCAGCACAAACATCTAGCCTTTCTTGCAACCATTTAGTTTCTAAATGCTTATGCCTCTTGCAATATCTATCTTCCCTATTTGGTGTGTACTTGCAAACCCAATGCACTCCACAAAAAATGACATGTTTATAGGAGACATTTTCATCATAACTAGTGCAATCATCATTAGTACTATGGGTTTTCAAGGAGTTCATCCTAACAACATTGCAATCATTCTCGTCATTCAAAGATTTAGTGCCAAACATTTTAATGCATTCTTCTTCTAACATTTTGGCATAATTTTCCTTTCCATCATACTCATGAAAGATATTAAAAAGATGAAGCGTATGAGGCAAACTGAATTCCATAATTTTTTGTGTAGTTTTCTTTTCTAAACAAAACTAGTGATAAAACAAGAAACAAAATGATTCGACTACAAGATCTAAAGATATACCTTCAAGCGCTAACCTCCCCGGCAACGGCGCCAGAAAAGAGCTTGATGTCTACTACACAACCTTCTTCTTGTAGACGTAGTTGGGCCTCCAAGTGTAGAGGTTTGTAGGACAGTAGCAAATTTCCCTCAAGTGGATGCCTTAAGGTTTATCAATCCGTAGGAGGCGTAGGATGAAGATGGTCTCTCTCAAGCAACCCTGCAACCAAATAACAAAGAGTCTCTTGTGTCCCCAACACACCCAATACAATGGTAGATTGTATAGGTGCACTAGTTCGGCGAAGAGATGGTGATACAATTTCAATATGGATAGTAGATAAAGGTTTTTGTAATCTGAAATTATAAAAACAGCAAGGTAAGTAATGATAAAAGTGATAACAAACGGTATTGCAATACGTTAACATAAGGCCTATGGTTCATAATTTCACTAGTGCAAGTTCCCTCAACAATAATAGCATAATTGGATCATATAACTATCCCTCAACATGCAACAAAGAGTCACTCCAAAGTCACAAATAGAGGAGAACAAACAAAGAGATTGTGGTAGGGTACGAAACCACCTCAAAGTTATTCTTTCCAATCAATCCGTTGGGCTATTCCTATAAGTGTCACAAACAGCCCTAGAGTTCGTACTAGAATAACACCTTAAGACACAAATCAACCAAAACCCTAATGTCACCTAGATACTCCAATGTCACCTCAAGTATCCATGGGTATGATTATATGATATGCATCACCCAATCTCAGATTCATCTATTCAACCAACACATAGAACCTCAAAGAGTGCCCCAAAGTTTCTACCGGAGAGTCAAGAAGAAAACGTGTGCCTACCCCTATGCATAGATTCCCAAGGTCACGGAACCCACAAGTTGATCACCAAAACATACATCAAGTGGATCATAGAATACCCCATTGTCACCACAGGTATCCCACGCAAAACATACATAAAGTGTTCTCAAATCCTTAAAGACTCAATCTGATAAGAGAGTAGAGGGGGAGAAACATCATAAGATCCAACTATAATAGCAAAGCTCGCGATACATCAAGATCGTACCACCTCAAGAACACGAGAGAGAGAGAGAGAGAGAGAGATCAAACACATAGCTACTTGTACATACCCTTAGCCCCGAGGGAGAACTACTCCCTCCTCGTCATGGAGAGCGCCAGGATGATGAAGATGGCCACCAGAGAGGGATTCCCCCTACGGCAGGGTGCCGGAACGGGTCTAGATTGGTTTTCGGTGGCTATGGAGGCTTCTGGCGGCAGAACTCCCGATTTATTGTGCTCCTCGATAGTTTTAGGTTATATGGATATATATAGGCAGAAGAAATACACCAGGGAGCCACAAGGGGCCCACGAGGGTGGAGGGCGCGCACAGGGGGGTGGGTGCACCCCCTACCTCGTGCCTTCCTCGTTGCTTCCCTTACGTAAACTCCAAGTCTTCTGGATTGCTTCCGTTCCAAAAATAAGTTCCGTGAAGTTTCAGGTCAATTGGACTCCGTTTGATTTTCCTTTTCTGCGATACTCTAAAACAAGGAAAAAACAGAAACTGGCACTGGGCTCTAGGTTAATAGGTTAGTCCCAAAAAATCATATAAAATAGTATATAAATGCATATAAAACATCCAAGGATGATAAATAATAGCATGGAACAATCAAAAATTATAGCTACGTTGGAGACGTATCAGCATCCCCAAGATTAATTCCTGCTCGTCCTCCAGTAGGTAAATGATAAAAACAGAATTTTTGATGTGGAATGCTACCTAACATATTTATCCATGTAATTCTCTTTATTGTGGCATGAATATTCAGATCCATAAGATTCAAGACAAAAGTTTAATATTGACATAAAAACAATAATACTTCAAGCATACTAACAAAGCAATCATGTTTTCTCAAAATAACATGGCCAAAGAAAGCTATCCCTACGAAATCATATAGTCTTTCTGTGCTCCATCTTCACCACACAAAGTATTTAAATCATGCACAACCCCGATGACAAGCCAAGCAATAGTTTCATACTTTTGATGTTCTCAAACTTTTTCAATCTTCATGCAATGCATGAGCGTGAGCCATGGATATAGCACTATAGGTGGAATAGAATGGTGGTTGTGGAGAAGACAAAAAGGAGAAGATAGTCTCACATCAACTAGGCATATCAACGGGCTATGGAGATGCCCATCAATAGATATCAATGTGAGTGAGTAGGGATTGCCATGCAACGGATGCACTAGAGCTATCAATGTATGAAAGCTCAACAAAAGAAACTAGTGGGTGTGCATCCAACTTGCTTGCTCACGAAGACCTAGGGCACTTGAGGAGGCCCATTGTTGGAATATACATGCCAAGTTCTATAATGAAAAAATCCCGCTAGTATATGAAATTGACAACATAGGAGGCTCTCTATCATGAAGATCATGGTGCTACTTTGAAGCACAAGTGTGGTAAAAGGATAGTACCATTGCCCCTTTTCTCTTTTTCTCTCATTTTTTATTTTTATTTTTTTATTTGGGCCTTTTCCCTTTTTTATGGCCTCTTTTTTTTCGTCCGGAGTCTCATCCCGACTTGTGGGGGCATCATAGTCTTCATCATCCTTTCCTCACTAGGACAATGCTCTAATAATGATGATCATCACACTTTTATTAACTTACAACTCAAGAATTACAACTCGATAGTTGGAACAAGATATGACTCTATATGAATGCCTCCGGCGGTGTACCGGGATGTGCAATCATTCATGAGTGACATGTATGAAAGAATTACAAACAGTGGCTTTGCCACAAATACGATGTCAACTACATGGTCATGCATATCAATATGACAATGATGGAGCGTGTCATAGTAAATGGAACGGTGGAGAGTTGCATGGCAATATATCTCGAAATGGCTATGGAAATGCCATAATAGGTAGGTATGGTGGTTGTTTCGGGGAAGATATATTCTGGGTTTATGGTACCTGAGGGAGTCCTGGATTAGGGGGTGTTCGGATAGCCGAACTATACCTTCAGCCAGACTCCTGGACTATGAAGATACAAGATTGAAGGCTCTGTCCCATGTCCGGAAGTGACTTTCCTTGGCGTGGAAGGCAAGCTTGGCGATACGGATGTTCAGATCTCCTACCATTGTAACCGACTCTATGTAACCCTAACCCTATCCGGTGTCTATATAAACTGGAGGGTTTTAGTCCTTAGGACAACATACACATCAACAATCATACCATAGGCTAGCTTCTAGGGTTTAGCCTCTCTGATCTCGTGGTAGATCTACTCTTGTACTACCCATATCATCAATATTAATCAAGCGGGATGTAGGGTTTTACCTCCATCGAGAGGGCCCGAACCTGGGTAAAACTTCGTGTCCCTTGCCTCCTGTTACCATCCGGCCTAGACGCACAGTTCGGGACCCCCTACCCGAGATCCGCCGGTTTTGACACCGACATTGGTGCTTTCATTGAGAGTTCCTCTGTGTCGTCGCCATCCGGAAGGATGCCTCGCCCCGTCTTCAAAGACGGCACCGTTGCTAAGGGAGCTTTGGCTATCGGCCGAACCCTCCGGCTAGGTGGTTTTCTTATGACCGCCTGTTCGGCTTCTGCACCGACGATGACCTCTCGAGCCATCGAAAACAATCTTCATGTCAGTTCGGAACTCGCCGAGCAGTTAGATCCAATGGAGCTTTCCTCCATAAACGAGCTCTTGGATCGCTTCGCCGCCCTGGGAGTCGCTACGGATTACGACCAGATTGGGCCTAAAACCGATCTGAGAGAGATTAACTCTCCCCAAGTCACCCATCACGTTGCCGTGGTAGAGGGACAGTGCGGCGACCCTTCGTCTATCTTAAGGACTCGCTACGTCCGGATTCCCGATCCCTCCAAGCCGGATACCCGCGGAGGGGAGGATATCACTCAAGACCTGAACTTAGAGTCAGGCGACGGGCTGGATTCATTGGACAACACCCAGGGATCCAAATTTTCGAGTTCAGAAATTCCTCGGCCTCTGAGCCTCAGACGGGGTGAGGCTTCGGATTTAACTCCACCCACCCACCCCAACATAAGCGATCTATCCAAAATCAGGCAAGAGCCCGACGAAACAGTACATCATTACTGGGCTAGATTCCTCCTGGTTAAGAACAGGCTAAGGGACTGCCGCGAGGAAGACGCAATCTTAATCTTCTGCAATAATTGCACGGACAAGGGAATACTCAACGCCATAAGTCGCCGTGATATCACACGCTTCGCTGACTTGGCGTCCATTGTACAAAAGTATTGTGCGATGGAAAGCGCCTGGAAAACCAAAATAAAATTTTGGGACAATCCGGCCCTAAATACAAACCCAGTCCGAAATAAAAGGGTGCAGCATAACCAGACACCCAGGTCAAATACCAAAAAGCAAAAACCCTCTATAGGGCATGGAACCGTACTGGAAGGATGGCTTAACGGACCCTGTAAAATTCACAGTACAGAGGACGCCACACCAACTCACAGCCTTAGAGCATGTTGGATACTCCGGCAGGTGGCCAAAATTGGCGAAAACCTCCTAATTCCGGAGGCCACAGAAAGCCACCCCAGAGACACCCATACGGTATTAACAGTCTTCGAGACTTTCGCATCAAATAATATGCGAAAAAGGACACTCCGCAGCCTTGCCGAAGTCTACCAAGTAGCAACAATAAACCCATGGAGTGACACGGCTATTACCTTTAACGCCAGTGATGAACCTAAATTACGAACAGCCCGAGCACCAGCCGCATTGGTCCTCAGCCCAATAGTGGACGACTTTCGTCTTACCAAGGTACTCATGGACGGCGGCAGCGGATTGAACCTCATTTACGAGGAAACCCTTCAAAAAATGGAAATAGACTGGAACCGCATTGAGCGAAGCAGCACAACCTTTAGAGGAATAATCCCCAGTCGGGAAGCGCGCTGCACAGGAAAAATCACACTAGATGTGGTGTTCGGCACGCCGGATAATTACAGGTCCGAAGAGATCACGTTCCATGTGGCTCCGTTCAGCAGCGGTTATCACGCTCTGCTAGGGCGGGAAGCGTTTACAATCTTCCAAGCAATACCCCATTACGGGTACATGAAGCTCAAAATGCCCGGGCCTAACGGGATCATCACTCTCGCTAGTGATCCGGACATAGCACTCCGCGCCGAAAACAAGACAGCCGCACTGGCCCTCGAGGCACTATCCGAAGCCCTAGCGGCTGAGGAACTGACTGCGCTGCGCTCTACGGTGAATAGGGACGATGTGGTACTCGACAAAAGATCCAAGTCCACCTCCTTTAAACCGGCGGACGAAATAGTCAAATTCCAAGTCCATCCAACGGACCCAAATAAAACAGCTTCCATCGGGGCACAGTTAAACCCTGATGTAGACGCCGCACTGCGAGAGTTCCTACGAGAAAACTGGGACATTTTCGCCTGGCACCCTTCAGACATGCCAGGAATCCCACGCAGGCTGGCCGAGCACAGCTTAAATATCCAAACAGGATTCAAACCTGTCAAACAGGCTCTTCGGCGTTTTTCCGAACCTAAGAGACAGGCTATGGGAGAGGAGCTAGCAAAGCTATTGGAGGCCGGATTCATCAGAGATATAAAACATCCGGACTGGCTAGCAAACCTGGTGATGGTACCAAAGAAGGACAAATCCTGGCGCCTGTGCGTTGATTTTAAAGACCTTAACAAGGCTTGCCCAAAGGATCCCTTCCCCCTCCCCCGCATCGATCAAATTATCGACGCTACCGCAGGACACGATTCGTTGTGTTTCCTCGACGCATATTCCGGCTACCATCAAATCAAGATGGCAGAATCTGACCAATCCGCAACGGCATTTATCACACCATACGGCCCATTCTGCTTCAACACAATGCCCTTCGGGCTCAAAAACGCCGGCGCAACATATCAGCGCATGATTCAGACATGTCTGGCAAGCCAGATCGGCAAAACAGTGGAGGCATATGTAGATGATGTGGTCGTCAAAACAAGACATGTCGAATCTCTAGTAGACGACTTGAGGCTCACATTTGATAACCTCCGAACATACGACATCAAGCTCAACCCGGAAAAATGCGTTTTCGGCGTTCCAGCCGGAAAGCTCTTGGGCTTCATTGTATCCGGTAGAGGAATCGAAGCAAATCCGGCCAAGATCCGAGCTCTGTCGCAACTGGATATCCCAAAGGACCTCAAACAAATACAAAAGTTAACCGGATGCGTGGCGGCTCTAAGCCGCTTTATCTCCCGCTTGGGAGAAAAGGCCCTACCCCTTTACCGCCTCCTTCGGCGCACCGAACACTTCGAATGGACGGATGCAGCCACGGCCGGACTCGAGGAGATAAAAGCCATACTTGCAACAAACCCAGTCCTGGCCGCGCCAAATATTGGCGAACCAATGCTATTATACATTGCAGCAACACATCAGGTTGTAAGCGCAGTGCTCGTCGTCGAACGAGAAGCGGACGGACACAGATTCCCCCTTCAAAAGCCGGTCTATTATGTGTCCACTGTCCTCACTCCTTGCAAATCACGGTACCCGCATTATCAAAAGATCGCGTACGCGGTATTCATGGCATCCCGGAAGCTACGACACTACTTTCAAGAGTGTTCAATAACAGTAGCCTCGGAAGTACCACTCAACGATATTATAAACAACCGTGACGCAACGGGCCGGATTGCAAAATGGGCCATTGAGCTCCTCCCGTTCGACATAACTTATAAGCCACGGCGAGCCATCAAGTCGCAAGTCTTGGCCGACTTCGTCGCAGAATGGACGGAGGCCGAACTCCCTAAAGAGTACGGCACATATTCAAATTGGATCATGCATTTCGACGGCTCCAAGATGTTGGCCGGACTGGGGGCTGGCGTCGTTTTGACGTCCCCCACAGGAGACACAGTTCAATACGTACTCCAGATTATGTACACGGACTCCAACAACGCAGCCGAATATGAGGCCCTTTTACATGGTCTCCGGATGGCAGTATCCATGGGCATTCAACGCCTAGAGGTGCGCGGGGACTCGAACCTCGCTATATCCCAAATAAATGGAGACTTCGATGCCAAGGATCCAAAAATGGCAGCTTACCGCAACGCCGTCCTAAAAATGTCAGCTCGGTTCGAGGGGCTTGAATTTCACCATATAGCCCGGGAAAATAATCAGGCGGCAGATGTCCTGGCACGCATCGGCGCAAAACGCGATGTAGTCCCCCCCAACATCTTCCTGGAAAGGCTGTTCAAGCCATCCGTAGTATGGGAAGGGGAGCCGAACAATAACACCCCGGACCCAACCGCACTGCCCGACACCGAACATTCTGACACAATCGGAGGCTCTGCCAATGAAATAACACCTTCAGCCCACGTAATAATGGCCGTCATCGCCCCGTGGACAGAACCATTCCTCGCCTACCTCACTAGGCAGGAACTCCCCGAGGACCAAAATGAGGCACGCTGCATAGTGCGGCGATCCAAAGCCTACAGAGTCCACGAGGGAGAGCTTTATAAGAAAAGCACTACCGGAGTCCTTCAAAGGTGTATCTCCGAAGAGGAGGGGCAGAACCTCCTGGCTGAAATTCATGCCGGACTGGGCGGTCATCACGCTGCAGCTCGGTCCCTCGTAAGCAAGGCCTTCCGTACAGGCTTTTATTGGCCGACGGCCCGGGCAGACGCTCAGGACTTAGTCCAACGATGCACCGGTTGCCAGCTCTTTGCAAACCAAAGCCATATGCCACCCACCGCCCTCCGAACCATCCCCATTACTTGGCCCTTCGCGGTCTGGGGGCTTGACATGGTTGGACCCCTTAAAGGCGGAACCCACAAGCAAAAATACTTACTGGTCATGGTGGATAAATTCACCAAATGGATAGAAGCCAAGCCTGTTAAGACGGCCGAATCCGGACCGGTGATAGACTTTATATCCGGGGTCGTACACCGTTACGGCGTTCCCCACAGCATCATCACTGATAACGGCACGAACTTCACGGCCGACGAGGTAAAACTCTGGTGCAAAAACATGGGCATCAAGCTCGACTATGCTTCCGTCTATCACCCACAAACTAACGGCCAGGTCGAACGTGCAAATGGTCTTATCATGAGCGGCATTAAACCCAGATTAGTGCGGTCCCTCAAGGAATCTAACACGCACTGGGTAGAGGAGCTCGACTCCGTACTCTGGGGGCTGCGGACCACACCGAATCGCACCACCGGATACACACCATTCTTTATGGTGTACGGCGCAGAGGCAGTTTTGCCCTGCGACATAATTCATGACTCACCTCGAGTGCGCATGTACGAAGAAAGAGAAGCCGAGCTCGATCGGCAGGACAGCTTAGACGCATTGGAGGAGGAGCGTGACGTGGCAAAAGCCCGTTCCGCATTCTATCAACAGCAGGCTCGAAGATACCAAAGCAGAGAAGTACGGGCCAAAAATTACAATGTTGGCGAATTAGTTCTACGACTACCGGACAAGAAAAAGGACAAACTCAAGCCCAAGTGGGAAGGTCCCTTCATAATCGACCAAGTCCTGACTGGTGGAGCGTACCGCCTGCGAGATGCATCGGATAACCGACTCGAGCCGAACCCATGGAACGCAGCCCGTCTCCGAAGATTCTATGCCTAGCGCCGGACTCTATGTTCGTCTCCTTCCTCTGTCCATTTTTTATATATTTTCTGTCTTGCATTTCTCTTCTTCTTTTCTCTCTCTCTCTTATAGCCCTTAAAGGCTCATACAGTGACGCGCCATCCGCGCTCATTAAACCTGGGGGCTTCTTTAAACAGAAGCTTATTCATACGGGCTTCATGCCCAACACATGCGTCACACTTCCGCATGTACCTTTTATTCACCATTATATGCATCGATATGACTTCAGTTTTGGCCAAGCTGGGTTGCCTGGCTCCTGTGCTTACCCCTACGTTCCCGATTGTTTGGCTAGGTGGTAAAGGGAGCACCTCTGCGATTGTTACTGACGGGTCAGCCGGATGTGTACCTCAGACTGGGTGAAGCCGAAAGCTAGCGTTCTTAAGGGAATATTCGGTCGGTGAACTAAAGATGATCTTTTTTATTTTCTACGCCCCCAGATGTTTTTCCTGTGTTTCTTTTCTCAGCATGGACATGCACCTTAGGGCATGCCTCCCAGGGAAAGGAACCCCTAACGGAACTATTCTCCCTGGAAGATGTTTCTTACTAACCATGTAATATAACATAACTAGTCGGCACTTGTCTGTTCATGCACTAATGACCCCTACGCCTGGTCTCCATGCATTCCCCGGTTCCTATATAACCGCATGGGAATTCGGACACACTTCGGACCGTCAGGTCCCGAGGCTGAAGCGAAAAGGTCAGCCATGACAAATGATCTACAATCCGGCTAGAAGGCATTATAAATGTCAACTAAATTACATAGTCATTTTGACTGATCGTATTCCTCTTCAATACCATCTAACAGGCTATCTAATTTACAGTCCTGCTGGGAATACTTTGCGGCCAACTCTACTTGGCCGTATACTAAGCTTACAGGGATCTCCTTCCCATCGGGCCCTATAGGACCGACCTCGGCCATGTGGTTGGGGTCAGCCTTTGCGTACCGCGTCTTCACCATGGCCCATGCCTCCCTAGCGCCTTGACGGCAGGCTAATATCTTCCACAATCGGAAGCACCGCCGTGCTCCTTTTAGCTTCTCCGCAAGCTCTCCAAGACCTTCGGGCATGGAGACGGATGGCCACAGGGCCTGGGCGATGCCTCACATCGCCTGCCGAACTCGATCGAGTAGTTGCGAGAGCTCGGGAAGAAGGTCACCCGTAGAACCGGGCATCTCCTCTGCAGGACGGCCTATCAGCACACCTACAGACATTGCTCTGTTAGTCGACTTCCCCGCCGAACTTTCTTTTAAAAGGTTCGTTCAAGAACTTACTAAATATGCCGCGCCGAAGCCGCTGATTCTCCTTCACGGAGTCTGACAGCTGGGCACGAACATCTTTCAGCTCGACGCCCACCTTGGTGTTGGCATCTCGGAGATTGTTCTTCTCCCCCATCACCTTCAACAGCACCCTCTCACCAGCCTTTAGCTGGCGTAGGAGATGTTGCCTTTCCGGATCCAATCCGGCGCCATCTGCAATTTCATTTGTCAGATTCGCACCAAAGCCATGCTTCGCAAAATACTTATCGTTCGAAGTGTATATTACTAGCGGGGGCCTCCTTAGGCTCCCCTGCCACGGCTAGTGCGGCCTCAAGTTGGGCTTTGCACTCTTCCAGCTCCTTGGACAGTAGGGAATTCTTTTCTGTAAGAACCTGCATAACAAATGATCCTTAAATCAGTTATTTTAACTATTTCATGTCTCGGAGGCTACTAGTATATATAAAATTACCAAAATTTTCTTACCCGTATGTCTTTTACATATTGCTCTGTGGCTCTGGTTAGACCATTTTGAGCGGCACGGAGGTACGCATCTCCCGACTTAAAGGCATCTAACGCCTCTCGGGAGAAACAAGCGTCGCGAAGAATTGTCTGGCGACGCCTGTGGTTCATGGCACTCTCCACCTCAGAGTTGGTGGCAGCCAACCTGTCCACATCCTCCGTCGGAGGAGCGTTCGGTGCGCGCCTTGTGTTCGGCCCCGCTTTCGGGCCAGGCTTTGGAGCCTGGCTGGTGGAGGCGCGATTGGCAGTCTCTCCGAATATAGTTCGGCGAGGTCTCTTTGTCCTGAAGAGGGCACACGTGTTAATATGCCCTGAAGGTATGACACCTGGGATAAGGGGGTGCGCCATACCTTTGCGCTGACGCCCCAGTCCGGACTGCACCTCTTTTCTACCCACGGGGCCCTGCGGCCCCTCGTTGGCTTGTCGCCGCAGGTTCGGCCTCTAGTTTCTGGGAGGCCGAGATTAGCCCTGGATAATTAGCCATAATGGCCACCAGGGCATTGTCCTTGCTCAATTGATGGAGCACTCCATCAATTAGATCCACCCAAAGCTCCGAATCCTCTTGCGAGTCCGGGTCAAGGGACCGTCCTGGGTACTCGGGTTGTGGAGGAGGGCTGTTTATTTCCTTAACAGCCTGGTGCAGTTCCTGCGTCGAAATCACTAACATTAAATATTTAACAATGGGGATATAAAACAGATGGGCAAGATGTGATCACTCACCCAATTGGAGGATTGTACATGGAAAATCCACCCTTCGGGTTAACGCGAAGAAAATCCTCCTCTTCTCCCTTGTACAAAGCGGACAACGTCTTTATTAGACCGGCAGCCGAATCCGGCCCCTTACGGCCATAGCGGGTGGTGTCGTCCTCCCCGTTGAAATCCCACATGGGGTGGCTTCTATACTGTAGCGGCTGCACCCCTCGCATGATGCATGCGGCCATGACCCCGATCATGGTTAGTCCGGAATGAGCTAACAATCTTATCCGGCCCATGAGGTAAACAACGTCCCTGTCACTTTCCCTCTGAGGGCTCCGTGGGCGCCAGCTTAGGCGCTTCTTTAAGGGAGCATTGTTGAATTCAGGGAGGCCAATCCGGACAGGATCCGGCAGCGGGACGTCTTCTATGTAAAACCATTCCGAGGGCCAGTCTTCGGACGCCTTCTTTGGGGTTCCGGACAGATAGCCGGTCCCGGCGATGCGCCATACTTCGGCTCCGCCCACTTGATACATAGACCCCTTCTTGGAATGGGGCACGAGGCAAAAAGCTCCCTCCATAGTCCGAAATGAGCTTCAACACCCAAGAACAGCTCGCAGAGGGCTACAAAGCCCGCGATATGCAATATTGAGGCAGGCGTGAGATGATGTAGCTGGAGGCCGTAGAACCCCAGCAGCCCCCGGAGAAATGGATGGATGGGAAATCTGAGCCCCCTTATTAAATAAGGGACGAGGCACACCCACTCTCCTTTGGAGGGATTAGGGGCGCTCTCCGCTTGCCCTTCGCCGTTATAGATGGCAAGACCGGCTCGAACCGGGATCATATAGGCCGGCGAGAGAAATCCCTTGGTCTGGAGTGTCACTAACTCGCTATGCGGGATGGAGCATCTTTCCCAATGTCTAGGCTTAGGGCTGGAAGGGCGGGAGGAGGAGTCGCGACGGCTGGCCATGGTGGAATGGATCTTTGTCGAATGCGCTTTGATGAACACTCGCGAAGGGGGAAGGTGTGGTTTGGATCTAAATCCTCGTCTCTTTAAATAGGTCAACTTGTTTAGGTGGCTAGGGGTGTGAATGTAAAAACACTCAGACCTTTCATATTCGTTTGACACGTGGGGAGCGGCCATTATTGGGCGCAAAAGCCAAGGAGCGCAACATCTACAAGAAACCGGACTTTATTCAACATGTACATGGAATTTGGAGGAGAACCCGCCTTGCAATGCCGAAGACAATCTGCGCGCTGGACTCATCATCATTGAAGCCTGGTTCGGGGGCTACTGAGGGAGTCCTGGATTAGGGGGTGTTCGGATATCCAAACTATACCTTCAGCCGAACTCCTGGACTATGAAGATACAAGATTGAAGACTCCGTCCCGTCTCCGGAACGGACTTTCCTTGGCGTGGAAGGAAAGCTTGGCGATATGGATGTTCAGATCTCCTACCATTGTAACCGACTCTATGTAACCCTAACCCTATCCGGTGTCTATATAAACCAAAGGGTTTTAGTCCGTAGGACAACATACACATCAACAATCATACCATAGGCTAGCTTCTAGTGTTTAGCCTCTCTGATCTCGTGGTAGATCTACTCTTGTACTACCCATATCATCAATATTAATCAAGCAGGACATAGGGTTTTACCTCCATCGAGAGGGCCCAAACCTGGGTAAAACTTCGTGTCCCTTGCCTCCTGTTACCATCCGTCCTAGAAGCACAGTTTGGGACCCCCTACGCGAGATCCGCCGGTTTTGACACCGCCAGTACCTATGAAAGTTGCGCGGTACTACAGAGGCTAGCAATGGTGGTAGGGTGAGAGTGCGTATAATCCATGGACTCAACATTAGTCATAAAGAACTCACATACTTATTGCAAAAATCTATTAGTTATCAAAACAAAGTACTACACGCATGCTCCTAGGGGGATATATTGGTAGGAAAAGATCATCGCTCGTCCCTGACTGACACTCATAAGGAGGACAATCAATAAATACATCATGTTCCGACTTCTTAACATAACGGTTCACCATACGTGCATGCTACGGGAATCACAAACTTTAACACAAGTATCTCTCAAATTCACAACTACTCACTAGCATGACTCTAATATTACCATCCTCATATCTCAAAACAATCATCAAGTACCAAACTTCTCATAGTATTCAATGCACTTTATATGAAAGTTTTTATTATATCTCTCTTGGATGCCCATCATATTAGGACTAGTTTCATAACCAAAGCAAACTACCATTCTGTCCTAAAGACTCTGAAAATGATATAAGTGAAGCATGAGAGTTCATTAATTTCTATAAAATAAAACCACCACCGTGCTCTAAAATATATAAGTGAAGCACTAGTGCAACAACAAACTACTCCGAGAGATATAAGTGAAGATCAATGAGTAGTTGAATAATTGTGCAACTATGTGAAGACTCTCTAACATTTAATAATTTCAGATCATGGTATTTTATTGAAACAGCAAGTAAAACAAAAGAAAATAAAATGACGCTCCAAGCAAAACACATATCATGTGGTAAATAAAAATATAGCTCCAAGTAAAGCTACCGATGAATGAAGACGAAAGAGGGGATACCTTCCGGGGCATCCCCAAGCTTAGGATTTTGGTTGTCCTTGAATATTACCTTGGGGTGCCTTGGGCGTCCCCAAGCTTAGGCTCTTGCCACTCCTTATTCCA
This sequence comes from Triticum aestivum, assembly GCF_018294505.1. Taxonomy (NCBI): domain Eukaryota; kingdom Viridiplantae; phylum Streptophyta; class Magnoliopsida; order Poales; family Poaceae; genus Triticum; species Triticum aestivum. Next base: position 178,830,505 of record NC_057794.1, read on the forward strand.
TAGTCCATCGAATCTTTCCCAAAACTTAACAAAAAACTTGTAAGCTCCGTTAGCGAAAGAAAATAAAACACTACTTCAAGGTACTATAATGAATTCATTCTTGATTTATATTTGTGCTTAACCTACTGTATTCTAACTTCTCTATGGTCTATAAACTCTTTTACTAGCCATAGATTCATTAAAATAAGCAAGCAACACACGAAAAACAGAATCTATCAAAAACAGAACAGTCTGTAGTGATCTGTAACTAACGCAAACTTCTGGAACCCCAAAAATTCTAAAATAAATTACTGATCGTGAGGAATTTATCTATTAATCATCTGCAAAAAGGATTAACTAAATAGCACTTTCCAATAAAAAATGGCAGCAATTCTCCTGAGTGCTAAAGTTTCTATTTTTACAGCAAGATCAACAAGACTTTCCCGAAGTCTTCCCAACGGTTCTACTTGCCACAAACACTAATTAAAACATAAAAACTCAATCATAACAGAGGCTAGATAAATTTTTGTTACTAAACAAGATAAAAAAGCAAGGAATAAAAGTGAAATTGAGTTGCCTCCCAACAAGGGCTATCGTTTAACGCCCCTAGCTAGGCATGATGATTTCAATGATGCTCACATAAAAGATAAGAATTGAAACATAAAGAGAGCATCATGAATAATATGACTAGCACATTAAAGTCTAACCCACTTCCTATGCATAGGGATTTTGTGAGCAAACAACTTCTGGGAACAAGAACCAACTTGCATAGGAAGGTAAAACAGACATAACTTCAAAACTTTAAGCACATGGAGAGGAAACTTGATATTATTGAAATTCCTACGAGCATATGTTCCTCCCTCATAATAATTTTCATTAGCATCATGAATGAATTTAACAATATAACCAGAAACTAAAGCATTCTTTCATGATCTACAAGCATAGAAATTTTATTACTCTCCACATAAGCAAAATTCTTCTCATTCGAGATAGTGGGAGTATCATAAGAGACTTGAATACTATAAATTGTTTCCACATTAAAAGAGTAATTTTCATAAAAAGGGTAATCATAATCATGACAAGTTTTATAAATATAATCATCACTACTTTTTATAGCATAAGTGTGTTCACAATAATCATCATAAGTAGCAACTTTGTTCTCATCATAATCAATTGAAACCTCTTCCAAGATAGTGGAATCATTACTAAATAAAGTCATGAACTCTCCAAATCCACTTTCATAATTATCATAATAAGATTCAACATCCTCCCAAATAGTGGGATCATTACTTCCTAAAGTTGACACTCTTCCAAACCCACTTTCATCAATATAATCATCATAAGTAGGAGGCATGCTATCATCATTATAAATTTGCATATCACAACTTGGGAGACTACAAATATCATCTTTATTAAACATAGCTTCCCCAAGCTTGGGACTAACGTTAATTGCAGAAAATATATTCTCAAAAACATCATCTTCATCAAACATAGCATCCCCAAGATTGGGCCTTTTCATATCATAAGCATAATCACCCTCATCATTAATAGTATGGATATCACCAATAGTATAGCAATTATCATATTCTTCCAAACAAGTGCCAAAAAGATTTTCAAGATCATAAGAAGTATCATTATCTTCCCAATCATAAACATCACAACAAGCAATAGGCATAATGAGATCATCATCACGTGCATCATCTTGCACAGTTATATTTTCATGAGGCACAACAGTAATAGGAGCAACATTATTTGGGAGAGATATCTTTTTACCTCTCTTCCTTTTTCTTTTCTTCTTCTTCACCACATCATGTGTGGGTTCAATCCTCTTTTTGGAGCTCCTTACTAATGAGATTGGTTGAATAGAAGGCTCCTCCTCGTTACCTGATTCATCATAAGAAATAATAGGAGGGTGTTGGGAAGTCTCTTCCCTTTAATTAGTATTCTCTTCATCTTCTATCTGTTTTCTTTTCTTTATGTAGTTGGCAATATAAGGATTTTCAATACAATTCACCACACAATACATATAAATTTCCTCTAGATCAAAGCCAAGAAGTTTATCACGGGCAAATACTGGAAGATAGTTAGTTATACGTTTCATTTGTTCGTAACCCATAATCAAATTAAGTTCATTATGATGTGCAAGAGAAATCAAGTCATCACAATTTTTGGAAACGATTAGATCATGAAACAATTTGCGTCGGATGGTTAAATGACTATGTTCATTGCAAAGTTCACAAGTACGGCCAAGAAAATTTAAATTTTCAGCACAAACATCTAGCCTTTCTTGCAACCATTTAGTTTCTAAATGCTTATGCCTCTTGCAATATCTATCTTCCCTATTTGGTGTGTACTTGCAAACCCAATGCACTCCACAAAAAATGACATGTTTATAGGAGACATTTTCATCATAACTAGTGCAATCATCATTAGTACTATGGGTTTTCAAGGAGTTCATCCTAACAACATTGCAATCATTCTCATCATTCAAAGATTTAGTGCCAAACATTTTAATGCATTCTTCTTCTAACATTTTGGCATAATTATCCTTTCCATCATACTCATGAAGGATATTAAAAAGATGAAGCGTATGAGGCAAACTGAATTCCATAATTTTTTTGTGTAGTTTTCTTTTCTAAACTAAACTAGTGATAAAACAAGAAACAAAATGATTCGACTACAAGATCTAAAGATATACCTTCAAGCGCTAACCTCCCCGGCAACGGCGCCAGAAAAGAGCTTGATATCTACTACACAACCTTCTTCTTGTAGACGTTGTTGGGCCTCCAAGTGCATAGGTTTGTAGGACAGTAGCAAATTTCCCTCAAGTGGATGACCTAAGGTTTATCAATCCGTAGGAGGCGTAGGATGAAGATGGTCTCTCTCAAGCAACCCTGCAACCAAATAACAAAGAGTCTCTTGTGTCCCCAACACACCCAATACAATGGTAGATTATATAGGTGCACTAGTTCGGTGAAGAGATGGTGATACAAGTGCAATATGGATAGTGATAAAGGTTTTTGTAATCTGAAATTATAAAAACAGCAAGGTAACTAATGATGAAAGTGAGAACAAACGGTATTGCAATGCGTTGAAATAAGGCCTAGGGTTCATACTTTCACTAGTGCAAGTTCCCTCAACAATAATAGCATAATTGGATCATATAACTATCCCTAAACATGCAACAAAGAGTCACTCCTGTCGGATTTTGGGTTCCGGCAGACCCTTGAGGTTCGAACACTGGGGTGCGCGCAGAGATTTCGCCTCCTACCTACCTGCACCCCTTCGCCTCGTTAAGGTCTAAGCTATGGAAAGAATAACACGAGGGACACGAGGTTTATACTGGTTCGGGCCACCGTTGTGGTGTAATACCCTACTCCAGTGTGTGGTGTGGTGGATTGCCTCTTGGGCTGATGATGATGAACAATACAAGGAGGAACAACCTCGCGAGGGTCTGTTCTGGGCTGGGGGGGATGAACTGCTGGGAGGAGTTCAGTCACCCTTCTCTCTCTCTCTCTCTCTGATCCTTTGATCCTTCTATCCCTCTATCCTTCTCTCCTTCTGTCCTTCTCTCCTTCTCTTCTCCTCTTCTTCCCTTCTTCTCTTCTTCCCTTCTTCTCTTCTTCTCTCTCCTTCCCTTCTTCTCTTTCACCCTGCGGGTGGCCGGTCCTATTTATAGAGGCCCTAGTCCTCTTCCCAAATATCGAGCGGGAAGGGAGCCAACAATGGCGGGCTAATTTGAAGGGGGACAGCTAGTATCAGCTATCCTGACAAAAGTAGTCTTCGCCTGCGCAAAGCTCTCGTGATGACACCGTCTTGGGCTCCACGATGACCTCCGTCTCGTAGTCCTCCTGGTCTTGGTCTCGTTGCACCGAAATGGAAACCTTTGCCTGATGCCTCGGTACTCCGCGGCTGCGCTTGCCCCCTTTGCACCAAAGAGGAAAGGAGGACACTGCGCGGGCTGGCACCCGCCTGGCGCCCTTGTTCGTCATGGCTTGTGTCACGGGCACCTCGTGAGGTACCCCGCCTTGGTCTCTCCGCCTCCTTGTGAGCCAGCCTGACGAGACCATGCCTAAGGAAGCTCCGCGTCGTCCGTCCCGCGAGGCTTGGCCCCTCGCGAGGGTCTTGGGTTTGTGTTGGTGAAGATGGGCCGCGCTCGGCCCCCTTTTTGAGCCACGCCGCAGGCCGCAGGCAGGCAAGTCTAGGGACCCCCGTTCCCAGAACGCCGACAGTAGCCCCTGGGCCAAGGCACGCCCGGACTTGGCCGTGCAGGGAGGCGGAAGGGCAAGAGCGAAGCGCGCGGGCCCTAACAGCCTGCGGCCTTGGGCGCCGCGTGGCGGTTGATTGGATGTGGGCGTCTCCACTTCCCCATGGCGCCTCGGCAACTGCACGGACTAGACAAGTCCCTGCATGCAAAGTGGGTCATGATTACCTGCAATCGTGGGGGTCGGCGGTTGGCCTTCGCCGGCCATAAGTACGGAACAGCGTGCACCCTTCCAGTCCATCCCTCCTTGCTTCTCCTTCTTCCCAATCCTTGATCCGTCTTGCTGCGATGGCTCCGATCCGCCGGTTCTTGACGGCAGACAAGGGAAAGGCTCCCCGAGAGGAACCAGACCCACTCCCGCCGGAGAAATGGCTCGTCCCCCGTGGCCCGGACGAGGGGGCCCTTCAGGTGGTGTCGAGGCCTTGGTGCGAGCGGGCGCCGCCGGGGTTCCCGCTTCCATTGTACGCCCACGTCGAGGGCCCTGAAGGAGGTGATGCTGACCGCCACGGGCGGCGCCACCGTCGGCGCCGACGGGTCACGAAGGTGTGGGTCGTCCCCCCTGGGGTCCACATCGAGGGCTCCTCCCGAGAGTTCATGCTCCACGTCACCATTCCTCTTCAGTCTTGGATCCACCTTCCTCCCTTCTTCGCATCCATCATCCCGCAGGGGGAGCCCCTGGAGCTCTGGCTGCAGCACACCGGCTGCAGCACCTTCGCGACCGAGGCAGAGGTCGCGGTCGTTGCCCCGGGCGAGGTCTTCATGACTCGGGGCTGGAGAGAGATCGCCCGGGTTTGCAGGATAAGGGGCATCTTCGTGGTTCACTTGGATTATGACAGTGCTTCGGTGATGCTCTTCAAGGTCTTCATGCGAGCGGGCGCCGGCTGGAGTGTTGCCCCGGGAGAGGTGGCCGGGGCCCTGCTGCGACGAGGACTGGGCCCGCCAACCGCTCCCTTGGCGGCTCCTCAGGCGGTGGAGGCATCGGAGGTTCCAGAGACTCCGGTGAGCTCTTCGCGACTCCGGAGACGAGCGACGACAGCTACGAGCCCCCGAGCCGACACCGGCCTGGAGCAGGGCGGGCTCGTCAGGCCGCCGCCGACTCTGATCTGGATGGGGTTGGCGTCGGTGCTTGACGGCCCACTGTTGGTGATGGCGTCTTTTGCAGGGACGCGCGTAGTTTGTGTCCCTTTAGGATCTGTTCCCTGCGAGGAATCAAAAACGCGTCCCGTAGGGGCTTGTAAGGTGCATGTGATCCTATTTTGTTAATATAACCCTTGTCGTAGAATTGTGCGAGTTGCTCATTCCGTCTTAGCTCAGTCCTCCCTCTCGAACCTCACGAGGGCTTGGTGCTCTGCGCTAACAGGTCCCAGTCCCAAGGCGGCTTCAGCCGTCGCTGGTATGCCAGGTCGCGATGCCGTGGTCAAGGCCAGGAGGTGAGCGACCCGGAGTCCGGTAAGAGCCCCTGAGTCATGATGCTCAGGAGGTCCCCTTTGGTGCCCAAGCAGCCGTCGTTTGGTGAGAAAGGAGAGCGGCGTCGCTAACACGGGATAGCATTAGGTGTGGGGATGGTGCCATGGTAGCTGGCGCTTCCGGGTGATGACTTATCTCAAGAATCAGGGGTCACTCTCTGGTGTGTCGCCGGATCCGTGCATCGGTAGGCGCGAGGTTGCTCGGTGAGGTCCTCGTGTGTCTCTCCCCTCTCGCCTTTGCTCCCCTTTCTGCTCTACGTCCTCGGGTCCCGGCCCTTGAGCGAGTCTCAGTCGTCGCTGGTATGCCAGGTCGCGATGCCGTGGTCAAGGCCAGAGTGTGAGGGCTGGAGAGCCTGTAGGAGCCCTCAGTCGTGATGCTCAGGCACCCCCCCCTTTAACGTGCAAGTAGTTCACGCGGATGAGAGCGAAGGAGACACCTCAAGGGCCTCGCCTGACGCAGCTCCTTCAGGAGGTCCTGCAGGTCCATCATAGAAAAAACAAGGGGTTGCCATGACAATTGACAGTCAGCCGTTGGTTGCTTCCGAGGGGTAGTGAGGCACTGAAGGCTTGACAAGGTGACGCTATGCGGGGCTACCGCGGCCAGAGCTCAGCCATCCAGGTTTGTCGGCGTTGCAGGGACGGACCCATGCACAAGCGTCGTGCCGTTTGGGAGCAGCTCCGTTAGTTGGCGTCAACTGAGCAGGCAACTAGGTAAAACACATTAGCCGCGAAGGAGTGGATTCGTTCAAATAGATGCTGGGAAGGCGGACATCACTGGGTCAGGCCCGAGCGACTTGGGGGGTCATGCAGCCCGAGGGGCGCCCCCAACAAGGTAAGCTAACAACATAAAATAAAAAAGGGATACACGCCACAGGGACGGACCCACGCGGCCTAGGAATAATGCAGCCCTAGGGGGCGCTCCCAGCTGGAAATGAAACTCGAAAGATGTCACCTGATGACGTTGAGGACGAAGGAGCGTTGGTGTAGCAGACTCGGTGGGCTGCGGGAGCCGATCCTCATGAGCCCCCAGGCCCAGTGGCCTCGGGAGGCTCCGGAGGCGCTGGCGGCTCCTCACGGGCCATCTCCATCCCTGCCAGGGCTGCGGAACGCCTAGCCTCTCGTGCCTCCGTGATGCCCCTCATGAGGCGCTGGTACGTGGCAGCCGCATTCGGCAAGCCGTAAGGCATGCGAAAGTAGCTGTGGGGTGGGCCTCCGCAGCGCCCTACTCGCGAGGGCCAGAGGCGCTCCAGAGAGGCGACTCGGTTGAGCCCTGGTATGTCGATGCAGACGCGCAGCCCACCATCCTTGCCTGGATGGGGAGCCACTGCTGGTAGGCGGCGACTGCTTTTCATGACTCTTGACTCCTGTAGCACCTGAATGGCCTTGCTGACGAACTTCTGAGGGTCTAGATCTCCTTGCCTTGCTCCTTCTTGAGGGAAACGTGCTTCAAAACACGCCTCCATGTGGTGCCCAAGCGCCTCCCTCGTGACCCTAGCTAGGTCCGTGGCCCTCCAGGAGAGAGCCCCCGAGCCCTGCCTGAGGAGGGCGTCGGGCGCGCTTTCCTATGCGATGGAAGGAGGTCCCCCCTGGGCAGGCGCGGGCCCAGAGGGGCCTGCCTCCTGAGTGGTCGGGCCGGACGATGTTTTCTTCTTCTTAGGGGCGGACTCGGGAGGCCTCCTGCTTCTGCGTTGCGGGTCTTCCAGTGACGCGGCCTGAAAGGCTCGTTCCAGGGAACACACCGCGTCCTTCTCTTCATAGGGCACCGTGATGACTCCGCCGCTTCCTGGCATCTTGAGGATGTTGTAGCCGTGGTGAGTTACGGCCATGAACTTGGCCAGCGCTGGGTACCCAAGGATGGCGTTGTACGACAGGCGATGTGAGCGACGTCAAAGTCGATGAGCTCGGTGCAGTAGTTGTCACGTGCCCCGAAGGTGACAGGGAGGCGGACCTGCCCAATCGGGACCGTGGAGCTGTCGGTGATACCAGAGAAAGGCTTGGTTGGCTGAAGCTGGCTGTAGGGCACTTGGAGGTTGTTGAATGTTTCCACGGACAGGACGTTGAGCCCTGCCCCACCATCGACGAGGGTCTTGGTGACCACCACGTTGTTGACGATTGGGGAACAAAGCACCGGGAGGACTCCGGCTGTAGCCGCACACTTGAGCTGATCCGCTGAGCTGAACGTGATGGCGCACGCCGACCACTAGAGAGGGCGCGTGGCTTCGAGCCTGGGGAGGACTGCGTTCACTTCGCGGGCGAACTTCTTGAAGATGCACTGAGAGGCTGGGGCTTGTGCCCCGCCCAGGATGCAGGCGATCGCGCGCGGCTCCTGGAAGCCCCCAGCCCCCTCGTCCTGGTGGCGGTCCTCATTTCTCCTTGGCTGCGGCGGCAGCGGTGGGAGGCCTGCATTGCCTTGCGGTCGATCCTCGCGAGGCTGATCCCTCCAGCCTCCCTCACGAGGCGGGTCTTGCCAGCGATCCTCGCGAGGTTGATCGCACCACCCTTGGCGCGGGCCATGGTCTTCCAAGCGTCCTGCGTTCCTTCCTCCTCCTCGACCGTAGCCCCGGTCACCGCGGTCAGGGCGACAGTCGATCCTTCCTTCTCACATGGCTCGGAGCTCTTGACATTCGTTGGTGTTGTGGGTGTGGAGGTCGTGGTACACACAGTACCGGCTGCCCTTGGAAGGTTCGGGCTGATCTCTGCCCCGCTTGGTGTCTGCTTCCGCCACGAGCACGGCAGCCCCCTTGCGCTTCACATCCTTGGCCTTGGGCTTCTTCTCTTCCGGGTCTGCGGCAGGCAGCTCGAGGAGGGAGAGACGCCCTTCCTCGGTCCTAGCGCACTTGGTTGCCAGGTTGAACAACTCCAAGGAAGTGCACATGTCTTCATGCATCGCCAGCTCCTCCTTCATCTTGACGTCGCGCACGCCGTCGGAGAAGGCCGAGATGATGGCCTCCTCAGTCACCTTGGGAATCTTGAGGCATGCATTGTCGAAGCGCTGGATGTACTTCTGCAGGGTCTCCCCGGGCTGTTGCTTGATGCGGCGCATGTCGCTCACGGCGGGTGGCCGGTCGCAAGTGCGTTGGAAGTTGGCGATGAAGCGGGTGCGCATCTCGTCCCAGGAGGAGATTGTGCCTGGAGCCAGGTTCAGGAGCCAGGTGCGGGCCCCGTCCTTGAGCGCCATGGGGAACCAGTTCGCCATGACCTTCTCGTCTCCGTTGGCAGCTTCGATGCCCAGCTCGTAGAGCTGGAGGAACTCCGCAGGATCAGCCATGCCGTCGTAGCGAGGAGGCATGTCTGGCTTGAACTTGCCGGGCCACGCGACGCTGCGTAGCTCGGCGGTGAAGGCGCGGCAGCCTGCTGTGGCCACGGGAGGCCTTGGGTGACGGGGAGCTTGGTCTTGCATGTCCCCACGCGCTGCAGCTGGGAGCAGCGCGGGGTCTTGACGCGCGGGAGCAGGAGCATGGTCGCGACGTGCTGGAGCAGGGAGCGCCCGGGCAGCTTCTTGCGGGCGAGGGACTTCTTGACAGCTCTGCTCTTGCCGCGCTGGAACCTGACGGAGCGGGTTCTGCCCAGGGGCCACGCGCCTTGGAGCCATGGCGCCTTCCTGAGGAGGAGGCGGCTGGGGTGCCGCCGGAGCTTCATCGCCCGCACGGGGAGGGGTGCGGTGCAGCGGAACGGACGGCGCAGGAGAGCCCCCTGCGGCGCGGACAAGCTCAGCGACGCGGTCGAGCCATTCTTCGTAGACGTCGTCGACGGGACGGTAGTGCAGGAGCTCGTTTGCCGCGATGAGTGCAGCCCGAGCCTCCATGGGCGCGCGGAGCGTGCGGGACGAAGAACCAGCTGGGGTGAGCGAGGGAGTTGCAGTGCGGCCGTCCTGCCACACGGACGGATGCTGGGACGATGCTTGCTGCTCGTCCCCCGCCAGGCCGGTGGCGGCGTTGACGGCAGGTGATGGGGAACGGCGAGGACGCCCGCCAACAGGAGCCGTCTGGGCGACGCGGGAAGCGAGTGCGGCCTGGCGCTCGGCGCGGGCCCGACGAGCGTCAGACATGGGCGTGATGGTCGGAGGAGAACGGGGTGGTGCAAGACGAATCCCGGTGCACCCCTACCTGGCGCGCCAAATGCCGGATTTCGGGTTCCGGTAGACCCTTGAGGTTCTAACACTGGGGTGCGCGCAGAGATTTCGCCTCCTACCTACCTGCACCCCTCCGCCTCGTTAAGGTCTAAGCTATGGAAAGAATGACACGAGGGACACGAGGTTTATACTGGTTCGGGCCACCGTTGTGGTGTAATACCCTACTCCAGTGTGTGGTGTGGTGGATTGCCTCTTGGGCTGATGATGATGAACAATACAAGGAAGAACAGCCTCGCGAGGGTCTGTTCTTGGCTGGGGGGATGAACTGCTGGGAGGAGTTCAGTCACCCTTCTCTCTCTCTCTCTCTCTCTCTCTGATCCTTTGATCCTTCTATCCCTCTATCCTTCTCTCCTTCTGTCCTTCTCAGCTTCTCTTCTCCTCTTCTTCCCTTCTTCTCTTCTTCTCTCTCCTTCCCTTCTTCTCTTTCACCCTGCGGATGGCCGGTCCTATTTATAGAGGCCCTAGTCCTCTTCCCAAATATCGAGCGGGAAGGGAGCCAACAATGGCGGGCTAATTTGAAGGGGGACAGCTAGTATCAGCTATCCTGACAAAAGTAGTCTTCACCTGCGCAAAGCTCTGGTAATGATGCCGTCTTGGGCTCCACGATGACCTCCGTCTCGTAGTCCTCCTGGTCTTGGTCTCGTTGCACCGAAATGGCAACCTTTCCCTGATGCCTCGGTACTCCGCGGCTGCGCTTGCCCCCTTTGCACCAAAGAGGAAAGGAGGACACTGCGCGGGCTGGCACCCGCCTGGCGCCCTTGGTCGTCATGGCTTGCGTCACGGGCACCTCATGAGGTACCCCGCCTTGGTCTCTCCGCCTCCTCGTGAGCCAACCTAACGAGGCCATGACTGAGGAAGCTCCGGGTCGTCCGCCCCGCGAGGCTTGGCCCCTCGCGAGGGTCTTGGGTTTGTGTTGGTGAAGATGGGCCGCGCTGGGCCCCCTTTTTGAGCCACGCCGCAGGCCGCAGGCAGGCAAGTCTGGGGACCCCCGTTCCCAGAACGCCGACAACTCCAAAGTCACAAATAGCGGAGAACAAACAAAGAGATTGTGGTAGGGTACGAAACCACCTCAAAGTTATTATTTCCAATCAATCCGTTGGGCTATTCCTATAAATGTCACAAACAGCCCTAGAGTTCGTAGTAGAATAACACCTTAAGACACAAATCAACTAAAACCCTAATGTCACCTAGATACTCCAATGTCACCTCAAGTATCCATGGGTATGATTATATGATATGCATCACACAATCTCAGATTCATCTATTCAACCAACACATAGAACCTTAAAGAGTGCCCCAAAGTTTCTACCAGACAGTCAAGACGAAAACGTGTGCCTAACCCTATGCATAGATTCCCAAGGTCACGAAACCCGCAAATTGATCACCAAAACATACATCAAGTGGATCATAGAATACCCCATTGTCACCACAGGTATCCCACGCAAAACATACATCAAGTGTGCTCAAATCCTTAAAGACTCAATCCGATAAGAGAGTAGAGGGGGGGAATCATCATAAGATCCAACTATAATAGCAAAGCTCGCGATACATCAAGATCGTACCACCTCAAGAACACGAGAGAGATAGATCAAACACATAGCTACTGGTACATACCCTCAGCCCCGAGGGAGAACTACTCCCTCCTCGTCATGGAGAGCGCCGGGATGATGAAGATGGCTACCGCAGAGGGATTCCCCCTCCAGCAGGGTGCTGGAATGGGTCTAGATTGGTTTCCGGTGGCGACGGAGGCTTCTGGCAGCGGAAATCCCGATCTATTGTGTCACCGATAGTTTTAGGGTACGTGGATATATATAGGCGGAAGAAATTCATCAGGGGAGCCACGAGGGGCCCACGAGGGTGGAGGGCGCGCCCAGGGGGGTGGGCGCACCCCCCTGCCTCGTGCCTTCCTCGTTGCTTCCCTTACATACACTCCAAGTCTTCTGGATTGCTTCCATTCCAAAAATAAGTTCCGTGAAGTTCCGCTTCAATTGGACTCTGTTTGATTTTCCTTTTCTGCGATACTCTAAAACAACGAAAAAACAGAAATTGGCACTGGGCTCTAGGTTAATAGGTTATTCCCAAAAAAACATATAAAATAGCATATAAATGCATTTAGAACATCCAAGGATGATAATACAAGAGCATGGAACAATCAAAAATTATATATACGTTGGAGACGTATCAGCATCCCCAAGCTTAATTCCTGCTCGTCCTCGAGTAGGTAAATGATAAAAACAAAATTTTTGATGTGGAGTGCTACCTAACATATTTATCCATGTGATTCTCTTTATTGTGGCATGAATATTCAGTTCCATAAGATTCAAGACAAAAGTTTAATATTGACATAAAAAAGGGATAAACGCCACAGGGACGGACCCACGCGGCCTAGGAATAATGCAGCCCTGGGGGCGCTCCCAGCTGGAAATGAAACTCGAAAGATGTCACCTGATGATGTTGAGGACGAAGGAGCGTTGGTGTAGCAGACTCGGTGGGCTGCGGGAGCCGATCCTCATGAGCCCCCAGGCCCAGTGGCCTCAGGAGGCTCCGGAGGCGCTGGCGGCTCCTCGCGGGCCATCTCCATCCCTGCCAGGGCTGCGGAACGCCTGGCCTCTCGTGCCTCCGTGATGCCCCTCATGAGGCGCTGGTACATGGCAGCCGCATTCGGCAAGCCATAAGGCATGCGAACGTAGCTGTGGGGTGGGCCTCCGCAGCGCCCTACTCGCGAGGGCCAGAGGCGCTCCAGAGAGGCGACTCGGTTGAGCCCTGGTATGTCGATGCAGATGCGTAGCCCACCATCCTCGCCTGGATGGGGAGCCACTGCTGGTAGGCGGCGGCTGCTTTTCATGACTCTTGACTCCTGTAGCTCCTGAATGGCCTTGCTAACGAACTCCTGAAGGTCTGGATCTCCTTGCCTTGCTCCTCCTTGAGGGAAACGTGCTTCGAAACACGCCTCCATGTGGTGCCCAAGCGCCTCCCTCGTGACCCTAGCTAGGTCAGCGGCCCTCCAGGAGAGAGCCCCCGAGCCCTGCCTGAGGAGGGCGTCGGGCGCGCTTTCCTATGCGATGGAAGGAGGTCCCCCCTGGGCAGGCGCGGGCCCAGAGGGGCCTGCCTCCTGAGTGGTCGGGCCGGACGATGTTTTCTTCTTCTTAGGGGCGGTCTGGGGAGGCCTCCTGCTTCTGCGTTGCGGGTCTTCCAGTGACGCGGCCTGAAAGGCTCGTTCCAGGGAACACACCGCGTCCTTCTCTTCATAGGGCACTGTGATGACTCCGCCGCTTCCTGGCATCTTGAGGATGTTGTAGCCGTGGTGATTTACAGCCATGAACTTGGCCAGCGCTGGGTACCCAAGGATGGCGTTGTACGGCAGGCGATGTGAGCGACGTCGAAGTCGATGAGCTCGGTGCGGTAGTTGTCGCGTGCCCCGAAGGTGACAGGGAGGCGGACCTGCCCAATCGGGACCGTGGAGCTGTCGGTGATACCAGAGAAAGGCTTGGTTGGCTGAAGCTGGCTGTAGGGCACTTGGAGGTTGTTGAATGTTTCCACGGGCAGGACGTTGAGCCCTGCCCCACCATCGACGAGGGTCTTGGTGACCACCACATTGCTGACGATTGGGGAACAAAGCATCGGGAGGACTCCGGCTGTAGCCGCACACTTGAGCTGATCTGCTGAGCTGAACATGATGGCGCACGCCGACCACTAGAGAGGGCGCGTGGCTTCAAGCCTGGGGAGGACTGCGTTCATTTCGCGGGCGAACTGCTTGAAGATGCGCTGAGAGGCTGGGGCTTGTGCCCCGCCCAGGATGCAGGCGATCGCGCGCGGCTCCTGGAAGCCCCCAGCCCCCTCGTCCTGGTGGCGGTCCTCGTTTCTCCTTGGCTGCAGCGGCAGCGGTGGGAGGCCTGTATTGCCTTGCGGGCGATCCTCGCGAGGCTGATCCCTCCAGCCTCCCTCGCGAGGCGGGACTTGCCAGCGATCCTCGCGAGGTTGATCGCGCCACCCTTGGCGCGGGCCACGGTCTTCCAAGCGTCCTGCGTTCCTTCCTCCTCCTCGACCGTAGCCCCGGTCACCGCGGTCAGGGCGACAGTCGATCCTTCCTTCTCGCACGGCTCGGAGCTCTTGACATTCGTTGGTGTTGTGGGTGTGGAGCTCATGGTACACACAGTACCGGCTGCCCTTGGAAGGTTCGGGCTGATCTCTGCCCCGCTTGGTGTCTGCTTCCGCCACGAGCACGGCAGCCCCCTTGCGCTTCACATCCTTGGCCTTGGGCTTCTTCTCTTCTGGGTCTGCGGCAGGCAGCTCGAGGAGGGAGAGACGCCCTTCCTCGGTCCTGGCGCACTTGGTTGCCAGGTTGAACAACTCCAAGGAAGTGCACAGGTCTTCATGCATCGCCAGCTCCTCCTTCATCTTGACGTCGCGCACGCTGTCGGAGAAGGCCGAGATGATGGCCTCCTCAGTCACCTTGGGAATCTTGAGGCGTGCATTGTTGAAGCGCTGGATGTACTTCTGCAGGGTCTCCCTGGGCTGTTGCTTGATGCGGCGCATGTCGCTCACGGCGGGTGGCCGGTCGCGAGTGCCTTGGAAGTTGGCAATGAAGCGGGTGCGCATCTCGTCCCAGGAGGAGATTGTGCCTGGAGCCAGGTTCAGGAGCCAGGTGCGGGCCCCGTCCTTGAGCGCCATGGGGAACCAGTTCGCCATGACCTTCTCGTCTCTGTTGGCAGCTTCGATGCCCAGCTCGTAGAGCTGGAGGAACTCCGCAGGATCAGCCATGCCATCATAGCGAGGAGGCATGTCTGGCTTGAACTTGCCGGGCCACGCGACGCTGCGTAGCTCGGCGGTGAAGGCGCGGCAGCCTGCTATGGCCACGGGAGGCCTTGGGTGACGGGGAGCTTGGTCTTGCATGTCCCCACGCGCTGCAGCTGGGAGCAGCGCGGGGTCTTCACGCACGGGAGCAGGAGCATGGTCGCGACGTGCTGGAGAAGGGAGCGCCCGGGCAGCTTCTTGCGGGCGAGGGACTTCTTGACAGCTCTGCTCTTGCCGCGCTGGCACCTGACGGAGCGGGTTCCGCCCAGGGGCCACGCGCCTTGGAGCCATGGCGCCTTCCTGAGGAGGAGGCGGCTCGGGTGCCGCCGGAGCTTCATCGCCCGCACGGGGAGGGGTGCGGTGCAGCGGAACGGACGGCGCAGGAGAGCCCCCTGCGGCGCGGACGAGCTCGGCGACGCGGTCGAGCCATTCTTCGTAGACGTCGTCGACGGGACGGTAGTGCAGGAGCTCATTTGCCGCGATGAGTGCAGCCCGAGCCTCCATGGGAGCGCGGAGCGCGCGGGATGAAGAACCAGCTGGGGTGAGCGAGGGAGTTGCGGTGCGGCCGTCCTGCCGCACAGACGGATGCTGGGACGATGCTTGCTGCTCGTCCCCTGCCAGGCCGGTGGTGGCGTTGACGGCAGGTGACGGGGAACGGCAAGGACGTCCGCCAACAGGGGCCGTCTGGGCGACGCGGGAAGCGAGTGTGGCCTGGCGCTCGGCGCGGGCCCGACGAGCGTCAGACATGGGCGTGATGGTCGGAGGAGAACGGGGTGGTGGAAGACGAATACCGGTGCACCCTACCTGGCGCGCCAAATGTCGGATTTCAGGTTCCGGCAGACCCTTGAGGTTCTAACATTAGGGTGCGCGTGGAGATTTCGCCTCCTACCTACCTGCACCCCTCCGCCTCGTTAAGGTCTAAGCTATGGAAAGAATGACACGAGGGACACGAGGTTTATACTGGTTCGGGCCACCGTTGTGGTGTAATACCCTACTCCAGTGTGTGGTGTGGTGGATTGCCTCTTGGGCTGATGATGATGAACAATACAAGGAAGAACAACCTCGCGAGGGTCTGTTCTTGGCTGGGGGGGGGAAGAACTGCTGGGAGGAGTTCAGTCACCCTTCTCTCTCTCTCTCTCTCTCTGATCCTTTGATCCTTCTATCCCTCTATCCTTCTCTCCTTCTGTCCTTCTCTGCTTCTCTTCTCCTCTTCTTCCCTTCTTCTCTTCTTCTCTCTCCTTCCCTTCTTCTCTTTCACCCTGCAGATGGCCGGTCCTATTTATAGAGGCCCTAGTCCTCTTCCCAAATATCGAGCGGGAAGGGAGCCAACAATGGCGGGCTAATTTGAAGGGGGACAGCTCGTATCAGCTATCCTGACAAAAGTAGTCTTCGCCTGCGCAAAGCTCTGGTGATGATGCCGTCTTGGGCTCCACGATGACCTCCGTCTCGTAGTCCTCCTGGTCTTGGTCTCGTTGCACCGAAATGGCAACCTTTCCCTAATGCCTCGGTACTCCGCGGCTGCGCGGGCAGGCACCCGCCTGGCGCCCTTGGTCGTCATGGCTTGCGTCACGGGCACCTCGTGAGGTACCCCACCTTGGTCTCTCCGCCTCCTCGTGAGCCAGCCTGACGAGGCCATGACTGAGGAAGCTCCGCGTCGTCCGCCCCGCGAGGCTTGGCCCCTCGCGAGGGTCTTGGGTTTGTGTTGGTGAAGATGGGCCGCGCTGGGCCCCCTTTTTGAGCCACGCCGCAGGCCGCAGGCAGGCAAGTCTGGGGACCCCCGTTCCCAGAACGCCGACAACTCCAAAGTCACAAATAGCGGAGAACAAACAAAGAGATTGTGGTAGGGTACGAAACCACCTCAAAGTTATTATTTCCAATCAATCCGTTGGGCTATTCCTATAAATGTCACAAACAGCCCTAGAGTTCGTAGTAGAATAACACCTTAAGACACAAATAACCCCAAACCCTAATGTCACCCAGATACTCCAACGTCACCTCAAGTATCCATGGGTATGATTATACGATATGCATCACACAATCTCAGATTCATCTATTCAACCAACACATAGAACCTCAAAGAGTACCCCAAAGTTTCTACCAGACAGTCAAGACGAAAACGTGTGCCTAACCCTATGCATAGATTCCAAAGGTCACGAAACCCGCAAATTGATCACCAAAACATACATCAAGTGGATCATAGAATACCCCATTGTCACCACAGGTATCCCACGCAAAACATACATCAAGTGTGCTCAAATCCTTAAAGACTCAATCCGATAAGAGAGTAGAGGGGGGGGGGGAACATCATAAGATCCAACTATAATAGCAAAGCTCGCGATACATCAAGATCGTACCACCTCAAGAACACGAGAGAGAGAGATCAAACACATAGCTACTGGTACATACCCTCAGCCCCGAGGGAGAACTACTCCCTCCTCGTCATGGAGAGCGCCGGCATGATGAAGATGGCCACTGCAGAGGGATTCCCCCTCCAGCAGGGTGCTGGAATGGGTCTAGATTGGTTTTTGGTGGCTACGGAGGCTTCTGGCGGCGGAACTCCCGATCTATTGTGTCACCGATAGTTTTAAGGTACATGGATATATATAGGCGGAAGAAATTCATCAGGGGAGCCACGAGGGGCCCACGAGGGTGGAGGGTGCGCCCAGGGGGGTGGGCGCACCCCCCTGCCTCGTGCCTTCCTCGTTGCTTCCCTTACATACACTCCAAGTCTTCTGGATTGCTTCCATTCCAAAAATAAGTTCCGTGAAGTTTCGCTTCAATTGGACTCCGTTTGATTTTCCTTTTCTGCGATACTCTAAAACAATGAAAAAACAGAAACTGGCACTGGGCTCTAGGTTAATAGGTTATTCCCAAAAATCATATAAAATAGCATATAAATGCATTTAGAACATCCAAGGATGATAATACAAGAGCATGGAACAATCAAAAATTATATATACGTTGGAGACGTATCAGCATCCCCAAGCTTAATTCCTGCTCATCCTCAAGTAGGTAAATGATAAAAACAAAATTTTTGATGTGGAGTGCAACCTAACATATTTATCCATGTGATTCTCTTTATTGTGGCATGAATATTCAGTTCCATAAGATTCAAGACAAAAGTTTAATATTGACATAAAAACAATAATACTTCAAGCATACTAACAAAGCAATCATGTTTTCTCAAAATAACATGGCCAAAGAAAGCTATCCCTACAAAATCATATAGTCTGGCTATGCTCCATCTTCACCACACAAAGTATTTAAATCATGCACAACCCCGATGACAAGCCAAGCAATTGTTTCATACTTTGGATGTTCTCAAACTTTTTCAATCTTCACACAATGCATGAGCGTGAGCCATGGACATAACACTATAGGTGGAATAGAATGGTGGTTGTGGAGAAGGCAAAAAGCAGAAGATAGTCTCACATCAACTAGGCGTATCAACGGGCTATGGAGATGCCCATCAATAGATATCAATGTGAGTGAGTAGGGATTGCCATGCAACGGATGCGCTAGAGCTATAAATGTATGAAAGCTCAACAAAAGAAACTAGTGGGTGTGCATCCAACTTGCCTGCTCACGAAGACCTAGGGCACTTGAGGAGGCCCATTGTTGGAATATACAAACCAAGTTCTGTAATGAAAGATTCCCACTAGTATATGAAAGTGACAACATAGGAGACTCTCTATCACGAAGATCATGGTGCTACTTTGAAGCACAAGTGTGGTAAAAGGATAGTAGCATTGCCCCTTCTCTCTTTTTCTCTCATTTTTTTATTTTTATTTTTATTTTTTTATTTTAATTTTTTTATTTGGGCATTTTCTTTTTTTTATGGCCTCTTGTTTTTTTTTCATCCGAAGTCTCATCCCGACTTGGGAGGGAATCATAGTCTCCATCATCCTTTCCTCACTGGGACGATGCTCTAATAATGATGATCATCACACTTTTATTTACTTACAACTCAAGAATTAAAACTCGATACTTAGAACAAGATATGACTATATGAATGCCTCTGGTGGTGTACAGGATGTGCAATGACTCATGAGTGACATGTATGAAAGAATTACGAACGGTGTCTTTGCCACAAATACGATGTCAACTACATGATCATGCATAGCAATATGACAATGATGGAGCGTGTCATAGTAAATGGAACGGTGGAGAGTTGCATGGCAATATATCTAGGAATGGGTATGGAAGTGCCATAATAGGTAGGTATGGTGGTTGTTTTGAGGAAGATATATGGTGGGTTTATGGTACCGGCGAAAGTTGCGCGGTACTAGAGAGGCTAGCAAAGGTGGAAAGGTGAGAGTGCGTATAATCCATGGACTCAACATAAGTCATAAAGAACTCACATACTTATTGCAAAAACCTATTAGTTATCGAAACAAAGTACTACGCTCATGCTCCTAGGGGGATAGATTGGTAGGAAAAGACCATCGCTCATCCCCGACCGCCACTCATAACGAGGACAATCAATAAATACATCATGCTCCGACTTCTTAGCATAACGGTTCACCATAGGTGCATGCTACGGGAATAACAAACTTTAACACAAGTATCTCTCAAATTCACAACTACTCATTATCATGACTCTAATATTACCATCCTCATATTTCAAAACAATCATCAAGTATCAAACTTCTCATAGTATTCGATGCACTTTATATGAAAGTTTTTATTATACCCCTCTTAGATGCCCTTCATATTAGGACTAGTTTCATAACCAAAGCAAACTACCATGCTGTTCTAAAGACTCTCAAAATTATATAAGTGAAGCATGAGAGTTCATTAATTTCTATAAAATAAAACCACCACCGTTCTCTAAAAGAAATAAGTGAAGCACTAGAGCAACAACAAACTACTCCGAAAGATATAAGTGAAGATCAATGAGTAGTCGAATAATTATGCAACTATGTGAAGACTCTCTAACATTTAATAATTTCAGGTCTTGGTATTTTATTCAAACAGCAAGCAAAACAAAAGAAAATAAAATGACGCTCCAAGCAAAACACATATCATGTGGTAAATAAAAATATAGCTCCACGTAAGTTACCGAGGAACGAAGACGAAAGAGGGGATGCCTTCCGGGGCATCCCCAAGCTTAGGCTTTTGGTTGTCCTTTAATATTACCTTGGGGTGCCTTGGGCATCCCAAGCTTAGGCTCTTGCCACTCCTTATTGCATAGTCCATCGAATCTTTACCCAAAACATGAAAACTTCACAACACAAAACTTAACAGAAAACTCGTAGGCTCCGTTAGCGAAAGAAAATAAAACACCACTTCAAGGTACTGTAATGAACTCATTCTTGATTTATATGGGTTTTAAACCTACTGCATTCCAACTTCTCTATGGTCTATAAACTCTTCTACTAGCCATAGATTCATTAAAATAAGCAAACAATACACAAAAAACAGAATCTGTCAAAAACAGAACCGTCTGTAGTGATCTGTAACTAACGCAAACTTCTGGAACCCCAAAAATTCTAAAATAAATGTATGATCGTGAGGAATTTATCTATTAATCACATGCAAGAATAATTATCTAAATATCTCTCTCCAATAAAAAATGGCAGCAATTCTCGTGAGCGCTAAAGTTTCTTTTTTTACAGCAAGATCAACAAGACTTTCCCCAAGTCTTCCCAACGGTTCTACTTGGCACAAACACTAATTAAAACATAAAAAATCAATCATAACAGAGGCTAGCTAAATTATTTATTACTAAACAGGAGAAAAAATCAAGGAATAAAAGTGAAATTGGGTTGCCTCCCAACAAGCGCTATCGTCTAACGCCCCTAGCTAGGCATGATGATTTCAATGATGCTCACATAAAAGATAAGAATTGCAACATAAAGAGAGCATCATGAAGAATATTACTAGCATATTTAAGTATAAACCACTTCCTATTCATAGGTATTTTGTGAGCAAACAACTTGTGGGAACAAGAATCAACTTGCATAGGAATGTAAAACAAGCATAATTTCAAAACTTTAAGCACATGGAGAGGAAACTTGATATTATTGAAAATCCTACAAGCATATATTCCTCACTCATAATAATTTTCAGTAGAATCATGAATGAATTAAACAATATAACCAGCACCTAAAGCATTCTTTTCATGATCTACAAGCATAGAAATTTTATTACTCTCCACATAAGCAAAATTCTTCTCATTCGGGATAGTGGGAGTATCATAAGAGACTTGAATACTATAAATTGTTTCCACATTAAAAGAGTAATGTTCAGAAAAAGGGTAATCATAATAATGACAAGTTTTATAAATATAATCATCACTACTTTTTATAGCATAAGTGTCGTCACAATAATCATCATAAGTAGCAACTTTGTTCTCATCATAATCAATTGAAACCTCCTCCAAGATAGTGGAATCATTACTAAATAAAGTCATGACCTCTCCAAATCCACTTTCATAATTATCATAATAAGATTCAACATCCTCCAAAATAGTGGGATCATTACTTCCTAAAGTTGACACTCTTCCAAACCCACTTTCATCAATATAATCATCATAAGTAGGAGGCATGCTATCATCATTATAAATTTGCATATCAAAACTTGGGAGACTACAAATATCATCTTCATTAAACATAGCTTCCCCAAGATTGGTACTAACATTAATTGCAGAAAATATATTCTCAAAAACATCATCTTCATCAAACATAGCATCCCCAAGCTTGGGCCTTTTCATATCATAAGCATAATCACCCTCATCACTAATAGTATGGATAGCACCAATAGTATAGCAATTATCATATTCTTCCAAGCAAGTGCCAAAAAGATTTTCAAGATCATAAGAAGTATCATTATCTTCCCAATCATAATCATCACAACAAGCAATAGGCATACCGAGATCATCATCAAGTGCATCATCTTCCATAATTATATTTTCATGAGGCACAAAAGTAATAGGAGCAGCATTATTTGGGAGAAATATCTTTTTACCTCTCTTCCTTTTTCTTTTCTTATTCTTCACCACATAATGTGTGGGTTCAATCCTCTTTTTGGAGCTCCTTATTAATGAGATTGGTTGAATAGAAGGCTCCTCCTCGTTACCTGATTCATCATAAGAAATAATAGGAGGGTATTGGGAAGTCTCTTCCCTTTCATTAGTATTCTCTTCATCTTCTATCTGTTTTCTTTTCTTTATGTAGTTGGCAATATAAGGATTTTCAATACAATTCACCGCACAATACATATAAATTTCCTCTAGATCAAAGCCAAGAAGTTTATCACGTGCAAATACTGGAAGATAGTTAGTTATATGTTTCATTTCTTCGTAACCGATAATCAAACTAAGTTCATTATGATGTGCAAGAGAAATCAAGTCATCACAATTCTTGGAAACGATTAGATCATGAAACAATTTGCATCGGATGGTTAAATGACCACGTTCATTGCAAAGTTCACAAGTACGGCCAAGAAAATTTAAATTTTCAGCACAAACATCTAGCATTTCTTGCAACCATTTAGTTTCTAAATGCTTATGACTCTTGCAATATCTATATTCCCTATTTGGTGTGTACTTGCAAACCCAATGCACTGCACAAAAATTGACATGTTTATAGGAGACATTTTAATCATAACTAGTGCAATCATCATTAGTACTATGGGTATTCAAGGAGTTCATACTAACAACATTGCAATCATGCTCATCATTCAATGATTTAGTGCCAAACATTTTAATGCATTCTTCTTCTAACATTTTGGCACAATATTCCTTTCCATCATACTCACGAAATATATTAAAAAGATGAAGCGTATGAGGCAAACTCAATTCCATATTTTTTGTGTAGTTTTCTTTTATAAACTAAACTAGTGATAAAACAAGAAACAAAAAGATTCGATTGGAAGATCTAAACATATACCTTCAAGCGCTAACCTCCCCGGCAACGGTGCCAGAAAAGAGCTTGATGTCTAGTACACAACCTTCTTTTTGTAGACGTTGTTAGGCCTCCAAGTGCTGAGGTTTGTAGGATAGTAGCAAATTTCCCTCAAGTGGATGACCTAAGGTTTATCAATCGGTAGGAGGCATAGGATGAAGATGGTCTCTCTCAAGCAACCCTGCAACCAAATACAAAGAGTCTCTTGTGTCCCCAACACACCCAATACAATGGTAGATTGTATAGGTGCACTAGTTCGGCGAAGAGATGGTGATTCAAGTGCAATATGGATAGTAGATAATGGTTTTTGTAATCTGAAATTATAAAAACAACAAGGTAAGTAATGATAAAAGTGAGCACAAACGGTATTGAATGCGTTGAAATAAGGCCTAGGGTTCATACTTTCACTAGTGCAAGTTCCCTCAACAATAATAGCATAATTGGATCATATAACTATCCCTCAACATGCAACAAAGAGTCACTCCAAAGTCACAAATAGTGGAGAACAAACGAAGATATTATGGTAGGGTACGAAACCACCTCAAAGTTATTCTTTCCAAGCAATCCGTTGGGCTATTCCTATAAGTGTCACAAACAGCCCTAGAGTTTGTACTAGAATAACACCTTAAGACACAAATCAACCAAAACCCTAATGTCACCTAGATACTCCAATGTCACCTCAAGTATCCGTGGGTATGATTATATGATATGCATCACACAATTTTAGATTCATCTATTCAACCAACACATAGAACCTCAAAGAGTGCCCCAAAGTTTCTACCGAAGAGTTAAGACGAAAACGTGTGCCAACCCCTATGCATAGATTCCCAAGGTCACGGAACTAGCAAGTTGATCACCAAAACATACATCAAGAGGATCATAGAATACCCCATTGTCACCACAGGTATCCCACGCAAAACATACATCAAGTGTTCTCAAATCCTTAAAGACTCAATCCGATAAGAGAGTAGAGGGGGAGAAACATCATAAGATCTAACTATAATAGCAAAGCTCGCGACACATCAAGATCGTACCACATCAAGAACACGAGAGAGAGAGAGATCAAACACATAGCTACTGGTACATACCCTCAGTCCCGAGGGAGAACTACGCCCTCCTCGTCATGGAGAGCGCCAAGATGATGAAGATGGCCACCGGAGAGGGATTCCCCCTCCGGCAGGGTGCCGGAACGGGTCTAGATTGGTTTTTGGTGGCTACGGAGGCTTCTGGCGGCGGAACTCCCGATCTATTGTGCTCCTCGATAGTTTTAGGGTATATGGATATATATAGGCGGAAGAAATACATCAGGGGAGCCACGAGGGTGGAGGGCGCGCCCATGGGGGTAGGCGCGCCCCTTGCCTCGTGCCTTCCTTGTTTCTTCCCTTACGTACACTCCAAGTCTTCCAGATTGCTTCTGTTCCAAAAATAAGTTCCGTGAAGTTTCAGGTCAATTGGACTCCATTTGATTTTCCTTTTCTGCGATACTCTAAAACTAGGGAAAAACAGAAACTGGCACTGGGCTCTAGGTTAATTGGTTAGTCCCAAAAAATCATACAAAATAGCATATAAATGCATATAAAACATCCAAGGATGATAATATAATAGCATGGAACAATCAAAAATGATAGATACGTTGGAGACGTATCACCCTCCACCCATCGTGGCGCCGGCCCCCGTGCGTTTGGCTGGACCCACCGCAGCCGTGCTCCTGCCCGTGCATGCCCCTCCACCCACCGCGGCTCTGGTCCCCGTGCGTTTGGCCGCACTGGCCGCACCGGTGCCTGTGTGCGCACCCCCTCAGTGACATGGGATGTTACCGTCGACCGGTACCTCTGAGCGGCGCCGGTTGCCGTCCTCCTGTGCCCCGCCCGTCGATCACGCGATGACATGATGTTTGACTTACAAGTGAAGAACATTTTGTGCTGCTTTGAAGACTTCAACAACGGCGTCCCGGAGGGTGACAACGACAATGAAGGCGCGGCACGCCGCCTCCGCCGCCGTCGGAAATAGTTTTTTTGGGGTTTAATACTGTATCTCAAATTCTCGATCATATGAATATAAATTCACAGTGTGACTGAATGAAAGATATGGTTTGAACGAACTTACGTTTTTCTCTCTTAATGTACAAACTTATCAAACGAATTTCTTTTGAAAAAAAAACATCAACGGGTTTTAAATATAAAACACTCATCGCAAATGTTTTAGTTAGAACACCCGTATGCAAATTGACAGCTTCCCTAGGAAGCCAAGGGAAAATATGCCGAGAAGGATTTGTGCAGCTCTTGATCGCAAGCGTTTTAGACAGAACACCCGTATGCAAACTGAGAGCTATGGTCTTCCCCCTTAAGTCAATGGAAAATTCCGAGTGCAGGATTTGTGCATCCCTTCAACGCAAGCGGTTGTTTTGGATGACCCGTATGCAACCACGTAGAAACAATTGGGTAATATTTGCATCTGTCATATTGGGTATTGTAGCGACCAGACCTCAAACAGTCCAATCTCTGTGCTCCGGTGTCATCCCTGGATCCGTAATGCTGACACCACACAGTACGTGAAGGGTTTATATCAGAGTAGCAATCAGACACTTATTACATCGAGGGTCTCAAAAGAGAACTTATTACAATAAATATGGCTTAAGGCCATCTAATAGCGATAACAGCGGAAGGCTTGGAAGATAAGTGAGTCCATCAACTCCAACGGCATCACTGAGTATAGAACCACGACCTAAAACTCCTTAATCGTCGTCTGAAAAGTCTGCAACATTAACGTTGCAGCCCGACATGGGTCAGCACATGGAATATGCTGGCAAAGTAATACATAGAGAGTAATGGAATGAAACAACTATTCTATATGCATATTTGACTGGTGGAAATCTCTATGGTTACAGTTTTGCGTAAAGCCAATTTTTCCCTACTGCAAAGGAATAAATTTATTTAACTATCATGCTGGTTGTTAAACATTGATAATGGTTGACAGCATTCTCAATCCCAATTAAGCATCATCATTAAACAAAACCCAACAAAATTAATTTTTGAGTAACATGTTGAGACTCACATGATAATCCAGGTACTAGAGGTACTAGATACTCAAGAAGTCCATAAGCGGGGACTCGGCTAACCATGATTAGTTTATACACTCTGCAGAGGTTTGCACACTTTTCCCCACAAGACTCGATCGCCTCCGTTTGGTTTCTCGCACTACACGGTGTTTGAGAAACGGATGACCGAGACATAGTCTTTTAGAAGCACTAGCACCTTATGATGGGTAGACCATACCACCTACATCCCCTACATCTGCTAGTCTACCACTGTAAGAGTTCGCACGACTTAGTCAACTATGCTAGAGCCCATAATAGCTTGTGACTGCACACGGAAGTTTCTAGCATGAATAATCTCATGATCCCTTTGAGCCTGGGTGGCGGTCCACAAAGAAAAACAGGCAATCCTGGAATACCCAGGTACCTCAATCCACCCAGATGTGTGTTTAAGTTGCCACCTTAAATAAACCACTAATTAACAATCTCACATCTGTCATGGATACACTCACCCAATCCACGTCTAGTAGCATAGCATGGCAATAAGCAACGTAGAAGTAACTCCCAAAGGTTTGATAATTAAACAGGTAATAGGTACTACCTCAACTACTTCCCAAACCCACAATTTAATTAGATCCTAATCATGCAATGTGTAAGGATTGATCTAATGCAATAAAACTGGGTAGTAGGAGGTATGATCAAAGTGTTACTTGCCTTGCTGATGATCCGGGAAACCTAGCGATTCGAAGTAACAAGCGGCGCACTCCGGGTACTCTATCGCAAACAAACAAGCACATAATAAGTATTCATCTAATGCACAGGTAAAACTCGAATAAGAGATCTAACCAGAAGGTTCAACTTAAGAACTCCGGTTGGCAAAAAGAATCAAAACGAACGAAGGAACGAAAGACAAACGGCAAAAGAAACAGGCTTCGTTTACTATTCTGGATCTAAGGCAATTTTTACAGTGGGAAAAACTTGTTTGAGTTGGTTAATCGGAAAGAGGGTTTCGAGATGAAACTCCAGGTGCTTGAATCGCCTGATTCCGTTAAACAAGCGAAAAGTTATACTAAAACGAAAATCGGATCAGAAATCGCGATCAGAAAAATCGTGGATTTAATCCGAGAAAAAGGAAAAATGACAAACGTTCGTTAAAAGAACGAATGGACGAACATTCACTATTTAAATAAACCGGAGAACCGATCTATTTAAAAAAACCGACACAAAAAAAACGAGCAAAACCGTCAAAAAACCGAACGTTTTTTTTTTTGAGAAAAACCGGCGGTGGCGAGGTCTACCTCCGGCGACAAATCCAGCGGGCGGC